>NW_026571405.1:0-5000 GCF_026225935.1 Boleophthalmus pectinirostris
TGAGCCGTGTTTACCCCCGTTCCCAGAGGAACAGTTCGGCGTATGGACGGCGGTGTTTGGGACCACAGCCTTATCACATCGAGAGAGAGATGCTCTATGCTACCAGCTGCAAGTGTACCTGGGTCATGCCCTGGACACATGCGGCTGGAAGATTCTGTCACAGGTGTTGTTCTCTGAAGGGGATGACACAGAAGAATACTATGAGAGCCTAAGTGAACTAAAACAGAAAGGCTATGAGGATGCTCTGGAGAGGGCTAAAAGACACATGCATGAGGTATTTATTTTTATTGTTAATATTACTGTTATATGTGGCCCATGTGCTGCAAACAAATTGATAAAAAAATTGATAAAAAAAAAATAAAAATTAAAAAATAACAAAAAGTAGCCAATGTTGTAGAAACAGTTTGACTGTAGGCCTCATGCCTGCTCTTTCTCCTCCTCTTCCTTTGTCCCCTGTGATCTACCATCTGTTGCTGCACACTCACATGGCTGTAATATGATCCTCTGAGTCCAGACTCCACACTGTAGCTGAACGCATGAAGGCAGTTCCTCTGAAAACACCACAGAACAATTAAAGGTGGAGCTGGAATATTCACTGTTTCAGCAGCTGTTGTTGAGATTCATTTCCGTTTGACTTTAGGTAATGGTAAAACATCAACAACTTGAACCTTCATAACTACTAAAGTATGCCAGACATAGCTGCTTTGCGTTCACTCATAATTGGTAGTTTCCTTTAAACAACTCCCTTTAAAGTCTTCAGAAACATGGCTAAAATCACTCACCACTGTCTGGAACAAAATAACACTGAGCATACTGAACTGAGCAACTGTCCTTTTATGAGTTAACTTACTATAAAATTAACAGTAAATGTAAAAGAAACCAACAGTATGTAGGCACTGAAAGACCCCCTCCCATGTAATTATGTTTTAATTCATTTTTCTTTTTAATTACTCTTTAACCTTACCCAAATTGTATAAATTATTACATTACTTGGTTTAGGTTGTATTTATTTTTTTATTATTATTAATTAATTAATTAAGATACTGAGGCTCAGTAGAGAAACAAACTGAAGAAAACAGGACACAAACTTTTCTCCTGGAAATTGGAAAATAATAGTTTAATCCCAATTATGTGATTTTTGCACATCCTTAATATATAGCATTATAAAAAAAAATCTAGAGATGATCACAAATGGTGCAAAACGCAGTGCAGAATTATGCACACTATTGTGGTGATGAGTGAAATGTGACAGTAGTGATATAACTTGATACACACTTCATACAGATGAGTTGTCATAGTCTAGCAGTCTCTTCTGCTGCAGCTGAGAGTAGAGGCACTACAGAGTCATACACTGAGCAGAAGCCAAGGACCTACCTACCTGTAATATTGTGTCCTGTGTCCTCCTAACATCAGAAATGTAAACTGTATGAGAAAATATAGAGTTAAGTACTTTTTTATAAAAACATTTTTAATGTTGATCACTTGCCTCAATCTTGAGTTGGGGTTTGTAGTTTGTTATATTATTATTCAAAATGTTAACCCAGTTTAGAATACTAGGACAAAAAATTTCAAAATGATTGAGTAGTGGCTTAGACAGAAGATGTACCCTAAACAAATGTTCTGCTAATAATTAGCTAACCTTGTTTCTGTTTGTATGGTTCATCAGACATTGCTACACACTTTATTTTGTTTATTTAGGCTGAAACATTGTGCCTAAAATTTGAAAACAGAGAGTGGTATTAAATGGACCTAAATATAATGTAGTGTAGTGTTTCTAATTTAAAGCCTTTCACTAGGTTGACACTTAAAACTCAACACAGAGTCTGGATTCTTTGGTGACTGTGTTAATTAGACACAATGTAACTCATAATCTTCAGTACTGTCAGGCATGGTCCTTTTAGAGAAAAACATTTTATATCTTTATTCCTCTGAGTGCCTTAATCAAAGACTGTCTGCATTCTATTTAAGTATTTCATTTTAGTTTATAGTAATTACATGTAGGTTTGAGGTGAAATATTGCATCAAGCTTACTTCTATCTATTTAAGTTTACTCTGCAGCACTCCAGTGGTCCAGCTCTGGGTAGGATTTGGGATGTAGTGGTTACCATGGAGACACAGAACCAAGGTAAACAGAAGGAGCAGTGTCCGAGCTGAATCGTGCAGTGTGTGCCTGGGCCGGACCCTTAGTAGGGCTGTGGAAAACCAACCTGAACTTCTTCTAATAACAGCCCCATTCATGTCTATAGCCTTGGGCAGAGAGTGACACTTTATTCCCTACTTTACATTAAACATTGCATGGAGTATATTTTTTTCATATCACACAGAGACATACTGCAATGTCTGTATTAAGTGTACAATAGATGTTTTGAGAGTATGGAATCAGCACCAGTCAAGATCAAGTTATTCAAATGTATTATGCTAATCATGCAACATCATCATTATTACTTACATCCCATGTTTCCTACAGATTTGTACTGAGTCTATGGTGGCATGAGCATCCATATTTTAAAATAACGAAATTCATTGAGGAATTGATGATTTAGAAATTTAGAATTTTTTTTAAATATCAAAATGGTTAAAACAAGGATTATTACAAAACAAGTATTACTGGTACTGAAACAATCAACTATCAACTAAACAATTAATTTCACTGTTGCATTTGCAATTGCATTACATGTTTATACAAATGAAATTGAAGATAGTTAACTACTTCTTAAATTATAAGATTTGACAAGAATGAAAAAGTAAAAAGCTTCTACTATTTGACAGACTAGCAGCCTCTACTCTGATTTAGATTTAAATAGACTAATATAGATTGATCATCAAAAAAAAAAATATATATATATATATATATATTATTTGGCCATACATTTTAAATACTTATTACATGTTGTACATTGTTCTATAGTCTCGATGGTAGCAAAAATTTAACTACCATAGTCTCTAGTGTGTTGATACCACAGCCTTCTTTTTTTTAAATTATTTATTTATGTATTTATTTTGTAATAAGTAGCATCACACATAAAATTCTGATGAAACAGTAGCATACATATGGTAAATAACTGAACTGCTAACTGTTCCTGTGTGTTGCTCCCAGGTGTTGGAGAAGCACAAAGCAATAGACAGTATGGTGGAGCTGTTACAAGTCTACCCCGAGGAGGACGAAGCCTACAGTGATCTACTGGAGGCCACCACTCAGCTGTACCACTACCTGCTCCAGCCATTCAGGGACATGAGGGAACTGGCCATGCTGCGCAGACAACAGATAAAGGTGAAACTTACACACTAAACCACAATAGACCCTTAAAATGCAGTCATCAGAATGTTCCAAATTCCAGAACTGAGGCAAAGTAGACCATATATTTTCTAACTGACGTCTGATGCAAATGTAATGTTAAGTCTTTGTAACAAAATATGGTAGAAATGTCAGTCTGTTTGCTTTTCCATGACAAATGATGGAAAGAATAAATGTATCTAGTCTCAAAATATGATTGTATTTGTAGTAAAGTTTGAAATATATATGTAGATAAAATTAAAAACTATTGTCGGGTCAACGTTGTACTTGTCCAGTAAAACCTACAAAAATAGGATTTTTGCCTTGGTCAAAACTTCTTTGCATCTATTATATTCTCTTATTAAAAATAAACTAATAAATGCTATTTTAAATGTAATTATACCAGGGTCTGATATAACTTGCACCTTGCTGAGGAGTTGTTATTTTCTAGTTTGCCTTCAGATTTTTATATTCTGTAATGAATCCTAATTTCTCCACTGAAATCACATTGAAATCACATCATGCTCCGCTTCACTTTTGCCTCCAATTGTCTTCATTCCGAAGTTTAAAATGTATTTGTTCACAAATTTACAATGAGTTTATACTACTGTACAGTAACAGTGGCACTAGAGTTACTGTAGCCATAGTGGTGCAAGCAGTTCAGTGCCCTGGAGTTTTGCGTCTGGGGGCAGTAGAGAAGATCAGTCAGAGAGGCTCTTTGTCTGGCCCCGAGCAGCTTAACAAGCAGCCCAAGTATTATTGCTGCAGCTACTAAACCACTTACATTCTGCACACGGGATACTCCTGTATCTGCCAGTCTTCTGTTTGCCATTTCTGTTCTTGTTAATAGTTATATAGAGTTCATATATTTTATATGGATAAATGGTGTCTTTTCAATGTGTCTATATCACAAAATGCATCTGCAAACTTTATCAAATTTGATTATAGGTCCTGACATAGACATGATGTTTTGTAGCATAAACACATTTTGTCCCTTGCCCTGTCTTTTTCCATGTTGTAAATTAGTTTGATGTCATACAATGTCATCTATTGTTTTGAGCAGCACTAACATTCTTACAAATGCACATATACAGAATGTGTGACTGTAACATGGTATAAAGTACAGAGCCACAAAAGACACAAGACTGGTCTCTAGTTCAATTTGAGACACACTGGGCCTCTCACAAAGAATTCAGCAAGAATGTTGAGAAGTAACGACAATGCTATTAGTCCAGTAGAAGACTGTCAGTTGTTCTTAAGTGTAAAACAGAGCCTGCTTATCAGCATTAGTCACAAACCACAATGACTGCATTGAAGCAGGAGTGTTCTGTTTTTGGAATGTTCTTTTGTTTGATTTGGGAAATTGACTGAATCATCAATCTGCTTTTAAATGAAATGTTCTACCGACATATGCTGAGGCAAATATTGACTTGATGTCCCTTACGCACATTTCTTGATAAACCCTCATTCAGCACATTTCATCTGTTTATAGTGCTATCATTGTGATCCCTGCCACCTGCTACCCGTCGACTTCTCCAACAGTTGAAAATAAAGCTACATGCAAATGAATGCTTAATGCTGGTAAAGGCGGTTAGTCTCACAAATAGAAGGGAATGTTGGAAATTGTTATGAAAATATAAAAAGACTGAAACGCCTCACCACCCCAGTATCATCAGTGGCTTGCTAGGATTGCAGGTTTCACCTGCATGGCATGAATAAATAGCTA
>NW_026571405.1:10000-25000 GCF_026225935.1 Boleophthalmus pectinirostris
TGCCCCTCACTCTCTCTAGCTCCTTTCTCTCCTCGCTTCTTTGACAGCAGCCAGCTGTTGACAGCTAGGAAAAAACTGAGGAAGACTTCATCACTGGACTCATCACAGTGGAGAAGAGGTTAGCAAGTCTGTAAACTGTGTATGATTTCTAAGTTTATGGCTGAGAAAAGTTGTTGTTTTTTTACAGCGAGCTCACCCATGGATGAAGTACTGGCCTCTTTGAAGAGGGGCAGTTTTCATTTGAGAAAGGCTGAGCTCCGTGTTTTGGCCCCTGACCCAGATGATGACAGCAACAACATTCTGGCCCAGATCAGGCAAGGTGTGCGACTGAGAAAGGTGAGAGCGCGCCCTGAGCAGCAACGCCATGGAAAGACTTTCTCTCATTCAACTGACGCACTCACACGCAGCATTCATGAAGCACTGAGGAGAATTAAGGAGGCTTCACCAGAGTCCGAGTCTGAAGATGAAGGCCTTCCTTGCACTGACTGGGAAAACTAGTTTACTAGATCAACTTGATATCTTTGTATTGGCAGATTGCCACAGAGAACAAAGTAAATGCAGAGTGATCAGAAGATGGGTACATAGGCAACAAAGCAGTTTTCTATAAGACAACAGGATATTGCATTTTGCTACTGCTGTAAATCTGCAAAAAATGACTTTTTATACAACCCAGTTTGAGAAGTTGTTGGAAATCTTGACAAGGATACAACTGATAACCTCTCATTATATCAGTCTACATGGCATCTGTGCTTTTGCTCGCTGTAATGGGTTTGTTTTTTGCAACAAGTGTTTGTGCTCTTCCAATAGCAAAGATTTACATGTTTTGCTGTCAACTTTTGTAATATTCATATGTACTGTAATGTAAACGTACTGTACTTTTAAGATAGGCTAAATGCCCAATTTTCATTCAGAACAATTGCTTTAGTGTAGAAACTATTAATTACATAACACAAGTATGCCTACTTAAAAACATTTGTCACTATTTTATTGCCTGTGTGTGTTAATGTGCCACGTTTGTGTGTGTTGATAAATGTAAAGTGTGCTTTTGGGCACCCACAGCAGAATAACGCATCCTACTACTCTGATACTGTGCTGCTCTCGAGACCAAGTCAGTATTTGAAAAAAAAATTAAATTTTACATCTGACCACGCAGTAATGATTACATAGTTATCTGCAGTAGTGGTGGGAGTACTGGGAGCTCACCTCTGGTGTCTGATTATGGTCTGAAAAGCATGTGGGATGGTTGGAATACAGATTTTAAACAGACGCCCTCTGCTGGAAACACAATGTAGCCTTTAGATTTCTGATTTTAGTTTAACTGCCTTTTGTTTATTTTTACTGAAGTTATGAGTTTGCTGTGTGTGTTTTCTCTATGTACATTCTGTTTACTTTTGGCTGAATGTGTCTTTTACATGTGTAAAAGATGCAGGACACAGTAGTAGTTTATAACAGATTCTGTATCCATGTCCATTTTACAACCTTGTTGAGTATTCTTTCCATGGGTAATGATAATGATGATCCATAAGTTTCCATTTTAGTTTGTAATGTTTGACCTGTAACATTATGCATGTAACTTGCTGACAAACCCATTACATCAGAAGTGCAATAATGAAGAAATCTGATTTTACTGTAATGAAGTGTAAATTACTAAATATATAAGCATGTTGAGATGTTTAAGTATTTATTAAAAGCCTAATATTTCAAGAACATTTTTAAAGCATAAAAATTGTAAATGTACTTTATATGGTTTGTTGCATTTTACATTGTTTACTAGTTGTCAGTCTTTTTTGGTCTTTTGCTGCCAGATTTTATCCATTTTACTTTTTTCTGAATAAAATGTTTTTGCAAGTTTGTGCTCACAATTTATGATTAAACAAGCACATGAAATGTACAAGTTTTAATACATTTTACTATAAAGTCAACTTACAATGTGTGTTTTAAGCATGTGATGTACCAACATTTTAAATAATTCAAATTCCCTTTCAAGCTATGAAACAGTAATTGTCACTGTAATCAGTCACTCATATCTCTCAAATGTACCATAACAAGAAGCCCTTAAAAAGTGTTTTTTTTTCTTTTTCAGGTAGACAAACTGAGTTTGTTAAACAATAGTGACTTTTTGGCAAGAGTAAATTCCAAGAAAAGTATCTCAGTTAGCTACCATTGATGCATGTCTGTACCAAGGCAACAACAGCGGTATGCAAATCTGTACATGACAACATTATTTGGCAAAATAATATGCATTTTAACCTGCAACCACCTGCTGATTCCATTGCTAAATATTAATATTAAATATTGTAGTCTATATAAAACATACCCATGTACCAGAAGTTAAGTTATTGTTGGTGACAACTTGTGATATTTGGTTATGGCAAAAATTCAAAAAGGATTCAATCATTGTCATTCAAGTTGCAACAAAAATAGTAGGAAAAAACAAAGAGTCACACAACTTGTACAAGTGCATACTGATATTTGTTAAAAATCATTAAATAGTTAAAAATAAAACTGGTAAAATAAACTTTTTTTTTGGCTCAAGTCAGATTTCAAATAAGGTCTCACTGATTTTAAAAAAGGAGATACCAAAATTAACAACTCCAGTGCACCCATTAAGTATTGCTAATATATTTGTAAAACAAAATAAGACATTGTCCCCAACAGTAGAGTTAGTAGTTCTTTGAGTTCTTTGATGCATGAGTGTGATTTACTGAAGGGGAGCAACGTGTAAAAAGGAGGAAGGGTGAGGAACTGTCTAATTTTACTTTAAATCAAATGTTTAGCGTGCAACATAATGTGTAAAATGTGTAAAAGTTTATTTCTTAAAATTCTCACCTACTAATTACTGGTCATTGGTGAGCAGAATGAGATCAACAAAATATCTTTTTCAAACTGAGTCTTTTGAGTTCGCATGTCAAAAACAGGCATTGTAATGGCAGATCTGTGCTGTGCAGTGGTGTGGTGCTATGGCTTCCAACATGCAGGAGAGGGCGCAAGTGACTTCTTTTATGTTGCAATGCCAAAGCATGGTGAAAGGTGGCAGCAGTGACACATTCCCTTCATGTGAAAGAAGTGCAGGTACAGATGGACTCTAGCTAGTCTCAATGAGCTTGGCAAGTGAGTCTCGCAGTTCTGTCAGCTCAAATATTTTGGTGTCCAACAGCTGGAGTAGGGAGCGCAGGCTCTTCCGAAAGGCCTCTCTCTCCATCTGTGTGCTCTCCAGACGCTGCTCCAGCTCACTCAGCTGAGCCTCCAAGGACTGGTTACGGCTCTCTGTGTCCTGGACCAAACCACAAACAAAGCACCATCACTAATCATGCCTGCAGTCATAATGAGTGTAACATTACATCTATGAGTTGCTTGTTAAATGGTGCTGTACAGCTCACCTGTAATTTCTGTGTGAGGGAGTCTTTTTGGGAATTAAAGACATTAGTACTCTCAACTTCAACTTTGAGCCTCTCCAGTTCCTAAATAAAACATATTAAATATAAATAAACATCTTTATGGCATACTTCTGTTTACATTTTCAAGTACTATACCTCTTCCTTGCCTTTCAAAGCCAACTCTAGTTCTTCTATCGTTTTATTGAGTTCGGTCTTCTGAGTTTTAATTGCTGTGGTTTGGCCACTGACACATTCCAACTCAGTCACCTGTTAAAAAGAAAATAAATCACTGTTATGTTAATATAAATATGTTCTCAAAGTGTAGTTGTTTTGATTTGAATGGTACCCGTTTGTGTAGTCTCTCTGCCTCTTCCTGATAGGCCGCTAACTGTTGTTTCCACTGTTTTACGTTGGCTGTGGATTCCAGTAACGCTGCTGTTAATTTAGCATTGTTCCCTTTGAGAGCAGCCAGTTCAGCCTCCCAGTGTTTACTGATGCTGGATGAACTGCAGTAGACAAATATGTTTTTAAAAATGCTGTGAGCAGGATAGTGAAGAACATTTCTTAGAGCTGGTGCAAATGCAACAAAACAAGGACACCATGTGACTAGAAAAGTGCATGTCAATAAGAAAACCTTTCCCAACATGAGAAACTGCAGACTATCAAATATCAGTTATGCACAGCCCCTGCATTCACATGCCTTCACTGTAACACAAACCCTCACCAGATCCTTCTCTAAATATGGGAGGTGTATCAGCAAGCGGCCCAGGCTTTGGGGACTGCCTCACACAAACACCTTTCAAAAATATTTGACACATCATATAGAACTATATAATCTTGAGTAGAATAGTAAATGTGAGGCACATCATTTAGTAGTTGTATAATTCATAGGAACCATGCATAGTGTTTTATTGCAGCGTTCTGAAAGCGCTAAGGGCCTCAGAAAATCCATCAATAAAAAATGAATGACTTGACATAAGTTGCACATGCACCACTTGGATAGGATTCTGAAATGGCTGTTACTAGAGTTGCACAGAGCAAAATAATTTCTTACTATACAGTAGAAAACTTGTATCTGGCTCACCTGTGAGAGAAGGGCAGTGCATTTTGGGTAGGCTCTGCCCTAGTCTCTGCATGCTGCATCTCAGGTGATGCTCTCTCCTCATTTGTACCATTTATGGTTTCGGGGGTCAAAGGTGACTGTACGGTTTCACCTAGAGCTGACTCCTGTGAAAATCAAATGAAGGGTAAATGATTTAATTAACAAATACAATATTATTGCAATAGCTTTTTATTATGCATCGTGTGGGTCATTAAGGTGTTTTTAGGGAAAAAAAATTTCTTAGGAATGAAAAGATGATGCTATTCTTTAACAACAACAACAAACATTTTTAAAAATCCATAAATTAATTCATGTAGAAATTTGTGAATAGATAAATACATTTTGAGAAAATATAAAGGAATGTAAATATGTGGAAGAAAATTCAAAATATTTTAAGAAATTTGTAATAATGAGCATTTACCTATTGTCACATAATATGATTATTTATTTAAACTGAATGGGAGAAATGACTTTTCACCTGAAACCAGATTGGCCAGACTGTTAACCAACCAAGTTTCAGATTGAAGTTGATCTTGCCCACATGATTCAACACAGAACACAGTAACAAATGTCTAAATAAATAAATTCTGAAATAAGTAAACAAAAAATATTTTAACCTTGTATGCAGTGAAAAATAAGTTTATTTTCTAGATGTTGTTATGCATTTATGTATTACTACGTAATTCAAAATGTTTGCAACTCTGAATACATTTATTTTGCCCATTTTCACATTTCTAGATGATTTCATAATGATTAATTTATAGTTTTGGTAGTTCTGGTCCTTCATGAAAAGACCAATAATGTAAGCGATAAGGTGAGATTTACGGTTAAATAGGAAGGATAAAATAGGGTTAATTTGATGAGACACAACAATGATGAGAGGTCCTCCCTACATTTACCTTCTTTTTACCAAGTTTGACAGGTTGCATGTTGCCCCTAACGACGACACCCTAAAAGGCAGTGGATTTGAAGAGGAAAACACAGCACTTGATGAAGAAACTCTTAAAATATATTTAATCACCATAAACAATTGACCATGAAATTAACCTTGTGTTCTTTCAGTATGAAATTTGTACACACTTTTTAAAATTACGTTTTCCACTTGTCTCTAGACCAAGGATGATTTGCAATGGCAATGCAATGCCCCTGATACCAAATGCCTCAATAAGGGGAATAGTACAATTTTTAAATAACCCTTTATACAGCATTGTATATTTAACTTAATTAATAATTTATTAATTTAATAATTAATATTATTATATTTAATTCACAATTTAGTTAAGGAACATTGTCTAACTTGACTTTAGACATCACAGATCTAGATCATGATTTTACATTTTCTTAATTTTAAATCTCAATATTAGGGGTGTGCAAAAATATCAAAATATTGCCATATCGTGTAGCCTAATGTAATGATACTGTATCAATATCGTGGGCTGCTGTATTAATATATTGTCAAGATTATTTTTTGGTATATTTTACTCAATTAGTTTGTTAGGGCGCTACCGTTTTGTTGCTTGTTTAGACGAAAGAAACTTGTTTATGCAACACATTTGACATATTCACTGTTTTGATGAGTAAAATGCGTGTGTTTCATATTAGCTTTGCATAAGAAGTGGTTTAACAAACACTTATCACAGCCATGATTTAGCCATTATTTTTATTGAACCGTATCAAACCGAACCGAATCGATTTGAAATAATGAAATGAAAGTGCACTGCATCAAGATATGTATCGTATCGGCAACTTCTTAATCATACCCAGCCCAACTCAATGTAGACCTTGATATGTCTTAATAATAGAAATTGGTCCATTGATTTGATGTTCAAAATGACAGAACTGATTCTCAGCTGCTGTTCTTTATGATGGCCTTTCATGTTTGTTTTTGAATTTGCTCTACAACCTTTTTGAATATTAGCAACCTGACTTTGTGTATTTGCAGCCTGTGAGTGGTTATTTGTGGTAAGTACAAACATAAATGTTCATGTTGTCATGCCATGAATGCATGACAATACATTTGACTAAGACATGCTTATAACAGTCAAAATACAACTTTGTATTATGATAAAGTAAAACATTTTTATGTGGTTAAAAGCTCATAAAAGTTTTATGTTTCCTTTAAAACAAACATTTAAAGAAATTCTTCCTCTTGTTTTGTTTAAACACTTACATTAAAACTGGTCATTAAACCAAGTTGTCTTGTTTTATTTTAAATAAAACATAAGACAATTTTTTAACCAACACAAAGTCAGTATTATTAAAACACAGCTCACCAAAACCATTTGTGCAGTGTGGCATGTACAAGATCAAGATGTAGTGAATACGTTACCTGGGAGGGAGTGCTGCTTAGTTCAGTCTTCTCGTGAGACTTCTCTTTGGCTAAACGTGCAGCTTCCTTAAACTCTGCAAACTTCTCAGCAAACTATAAAAACAAAATTTGATTATTTTTTATAATACTTCTATTATAATTCTTCAGAATGTATGAAGTATAATCCAGGCATGACCCCGCTGACCTTGACCAGGTGGCTCTCTGATGAAAACCCCAGCCCGTACACAGTGTTTGCCCGGCTGTCCGCCCACTGCCCAAACTTCTGAGAGGTCTTTGTGAAAGTCATGTTTGGTGTGATGGTGCTGTTAATAATGGCCTGTGGGAGAAGAATTAATAATAAAGTAATTAACATACATAAAACCAACAATAAATGTTTTAATAGGACAGTTCTAGTGAAACTCAAATGTAAGGGTGGGAGACAACGAAGGGGCTTGGGCTCACTCAAAAGTAAAGTCCAAGCCAAAGATTTATTTTTTTACCATTCTTTTTGGCTTCATTTCATGGGGTTACCAACATGTGGTTTATTCACTGAAGAAATATTGTATATCTGTCTAGAGTATGTGTAACCAAACAAGCACCACCTGAAATTAAGCACAGCAATGACAGGTCCCTTCAAATCTCACTCCACTTCCACAAAAAAAACAAAAAAACAAACTTCCCTTCATTTCTATGGGAAGATGAATGACAAATTTACTTCCAGAACTAGAGCATTTCTTGAGGCAGACAGGACTGTTGAGCACCACTTGAGATCAAGGCATATTGATGATGCTATCAGTAACTAATCAGAGCTCATTTAAAGGTGCACTATGTGACTTTTTGGTTGGTGGTCGGTCACCTGCTTGTTTCTATGGATATGCCAATGCTCTGTAAACAGCTTTACCTTACACTTATTTCAATTACAGGCGATTTTATAGCTCAAAAACACCTAAAAAAACAGACATTCTGACTGTGACTGGGGCTGCCTCTCCAGAGATCTGACCTTTAACTTGGTCTAGTTGGTTTTAATACCATACTCTTAAACATTCCAGACAAAGCAATACCATCTCCATGGAGAAAAGCATTTGAAAAGTTACACAATGCACCTACATTTTTATTATGGTATAGCTGGATACTAGTCTCATTAGATTTATTTAGAGACATACAATTAAAACTGTACAGTGACTATTCTAGGTTACAGATAATTAAATATACAATTTTTGTTTCCTTCACCCACCTTAGACCCTTCCAGACTGATGATCCGATACACATTCCTTGTACTGTCAAAGAAATAGGAGACGGTAACAGCATGTTTACTTGTAGGAACCCAGTTTTTTTTGGTGCTGGGGTCAATTTGGAAGACATGGGCCCTTGTACTGAAGATAGGTTGCTCTCTGTCAACAAAACAAAAAAAAATTAGGAAGTACCACGAATTCTAAGTGTGTGTTATTAGAACTTTTGCTTTGTACATTATGCAGGCTGCAGTAACTACTTTTCAACACCAATCTGTTCTTCACAGTTTATACCTTATACATATTCTTAGATGTGATCATGTAAATTCCCCAGTATAACTGCTATTTCAGTAACTGTTTATTTAGTTCAGGTATTTCCACATGAATATAAAAGTGTTCATGTATTCCTCTACTGTATAAAACAAGATACTGTAGATGTGTCCTTGGACAAGGCCCTTCAACCAGCTTGCCTAGTGTGAATTATAGTCAGAGAGAGGGGCTTGTTGGTGGTGGTCAGAGGTTACATTGGCAACAGCAGTAGATTAGCAGATTAGTAAATTAATACTTAAACATATAATTAATTAACTTATCAGCCCTAGTGATTTCAAGCCTGTGGCACATATTTGGTCAACAGAAACGTGCTGGTTTATTTTCATCCGGCTTCATGTTTGGGATGCCTTGATTTACTAAGGCAGTACAGACACTGGTCAACATACAGTTAGTCCACTCCCAAAATGTAATAACATGGACGGTCCATAACCAAAGGTCTGAAGAAGGGGTTGAGTCCAGATTCTGTGTAGATCCTACTTTCTGTTGTTACAGTATTGTCCAAAAGTATTCATAAACTACTTTTTAAATCTCAATAGTAATGTTTGTTTTATGTCTCACTGGTGCCAATGATTTTGGTTAGGTTGGTTGTTTGTAATCCATTGCAACTAATTTTGCAATGGATGGACACTCTGCCACAAAACAACTTAGTGTAGTTGTTTAGTTGTAATAATAATTAGTTGTGGTAAAAATATTAGCTTCTTTGCTCTAAGCCATAAATTGCAATTGAGGTATGGCCACTTGAGGGCTGAGATTTTTCAAATGACAACTTAAGATTTATTATCATAGCTTTAAACACCAATTATGGTCTGGCAAAACTTGATAGGCTACTGTAAAACTTTTGGTACACCATAATCCTTTGAAGTTTCATAAAATGTATAGTATTTAATTTGTTCACAGCTGCATCAAACTTAACTCATTACTAACTTATCTGAAGTGTTGTCATAGCAACAGCTATGTGACTCAGGACTGAATATCTTCCAGCTACATTGCTCCCTGATGCTCCCACGTGCTCTTGAGCCCAATCTCATCCCAGTGTGCCAATCAGTTAACCCACTCACACAGCAAAGCAGCAGGACTTGGCTCAGAGTCACTGTCCACTTCATAACGTCCATCTGCCATAAACAAGCTCATAGAGAAGCGCTTGTTTCTGACATATTGACAATACACTACAGGTTTTTAACAAAACACACAGCATTACACAATAACAAAAAATGGCACCATCATGTGTCATATTTTGTTCTAAATTGTCAGAATAAATAAAGGAATACTACTGGCTATTAAACACAAAAGCACAATCTTCATTACCACACAAATCTGTTACTAACTAGGAGCTGAATGCAAACATATACGCTTGTCTTTATCTGAGATATTGATATACTGCCTGGATTATAAGATCTTGAGACTTACTGCTTTGCACGAGGAGGTAAGCATTTCACCCCCCAACCACAATATGACAACAAACCAATCACATGCTACATCATCTGCTTTCATGTAGAGAACTAGGTCGCTTTTGACCAGAAGGATCACAACACATCTGCAGGTTTCTATACACTACAAGAATTGCGTTCCATAGGAAAGTCTTGGATACATTTTCCTGCTTTTGGCAGCACTAGAAACAGCATCTCACTTTATTTTTATGGAGACGCATATTAAAAATATGCAGCCATGCAATTACTCACACAATAGCCTATTTTATTACATCCAACAGTATTCATTTTTGGTTCCTGTAATCTAAAATGTCAGATGCTGTGCTAGATGTGTCTGGTATTTATGAGGATTGAGCACATAACATGGTCTTGAAGCCTTTTTCACAGTAGAGCTATAGAAATGTTTATCTCAAATAGTTTATATGGATATTTTACAACTGTCATCTGTACAGTAGTGGTGCTTTGCTGGATTTTTTCTGTTTTGCCTGTGTATATCCACTGTTTACCCGGTCCCTTGAGATTTTTAATCATGCCCTAAATTACATACCCCATTTTGCAGAATATGGTAGCTAACAGAGAAGAAGTG
This sequence comes from Boleophthalmus pectinirostris, assembly GCF_026225935.1. Taxonomy (NCBI): domain Eukaryota; kingdom Metazoa; phylum Chordata; class Actinopteri; order Gobiiformes; family Gobiidae; genus Boleophthalmus; species Boleophthalmus pectinirostris. Next base: position 20,360 of record NW_026571405.1, read on the forward strand.
ATCCTCTTGGCGGTCTCTTGAGGACGGTGTGAACCGGGTGGAGGCTAGCGTCAGCTTTTGATCCCCTTTTAGCCACTAAACCCAGTGGTTCAGTGACTTTTCAAGAGCCACTGGGGTCTTTTCAGTCCGACATGGTCATTCCTTGTCCCCTCCGGCTTTAGCTGAATAAAATAACAGATTTGTTTGGTCCAAGCAAATGTGTGTGTCACTGAATGCCCAATGAGCGGGGATAGTCAAGGCGCTAGCAGCAGTTAGCTTAAATCCTACTACAGTTATTCACATTTGAGGATTAACGAGATGAACGGGACGGCTCTAGATGCTGTATGATTGAGATGTTTGGCCATTCGAGATTGAAAAGTTGTTTGTTCGGAGCACAAAAGACTGGAAGCATCCAAGCTAAAAGCAAAAGCGTTTTGAACGCAAATAGTGAAGCACAAGAGTCAACCCTCGTCGTCGATATCATTTCTCCACACTTGCCATAGCTGTCCCCGTCCTCTGTGCAGTTGTGTCACTGTCCACTTCACACCAACAAAAGTGACCGGGACGGAGATGGAAAAGCAGACTACATATTAAAGATGTAACATGTCGTCGTCTATTCCTGCATACCAATGAACCCGTTGACGATTATAAATCCAGTTCGGTGGTTTCCTGGCGTCCAATTTGCCATCAGATCACTACACGTCCAAAAAGCGGTCTTTCCAGTCCCACTACCATAAACACAGCCTTCATGTTTTACAAAAATCATTCATCCCCGATGTTTTTATGAAAACATACAGCAGGGTGACTTCTACCATCTTCACAACTGTCCTTGTGTGGTTGACACCAAGAACCGCCATTCAAGCAAAAATGTGTAACTGTATACTGAAAAACGTCCGATAATAAAGATACACTGAAAGATAAGGTATCATAATCGTGTATGCGGACAATGACTCTGATCTGTCTCATCCACGGTTTCATTCATCAGAAGAGCGAGAAACGTCATCACGTCTCGCTCCGAACTTCCACGCAAAGCTGGATTCACGTACTCGAATTTATTTGTGAATTTCTTTTAGAGATAGGGCAAGCAAACTAAATTTGCATTTGTCTGCGTTTGAGTGTTACGGTCTACTAGCAGTAGGTATGTCAGTGGTAGGTTTACATCTCATGTCATGGGCAATTTATCGCCTATATATAATAGATGGTATTATTTTGGAGAAGCCCATTTTGTCAAGTTGTGCAACTGACGGCTTCATGTTGTACAGGCCTACGTAAGAATAATTACAACATGCACCCTCAAAAATGTAGTGTAACTGTACTAAATTCCTTAATATCCAAGTTGGAATACATATTGGCATGGATTCATAATCAATTTAGCTTTTCTTTGTGTTAAGTAAAATCTGCGTGACATTTATTTTCGCTTATTATTATAGAAAAGAAATAATATACATTCATTCATTCACAATCCAGTATATTTAGACTTAACAACAACAAAAACCTGTACTGCATCTTAAATACAATAATTCTGAGTACATAAACAGATGATGGATTAGTCATTACGCGTAGCAAATACCTGAGCTGAAACACTGTAAGACTTCTATTTCAAGATTACGCTGAGCATGAAAACTCGTGTCAAACTCAGCTGCTTAGAACAGAGCAGTTGCTTCGCCTTGCAGGGAGGATAGGATAGAACAAATTACAACTATAACAATGGATCCATGTACAGAAGAACTTTCACGACCAGAAGAAATGACAATGTTGACACATGAAGATAAATCTGAAGAGAACATTGAGAGTTGCGATGAAGTGGAAAATCTACAAAATAGGTAAAAGAACTTACTGGAAAAACTAGTCGATTATATAACTAAAAAAGCATTTTTATTATTATCTCATTAGCGTGTGACATGTAAGATATTTAAATTGTATGATTGATATATTGATCTGCTTTTATGCCTTTATAATTATTTGCACTTTTCATTTACTTTCCCAAGTTTCCTTGAGGCTGTCCATGATGAAAACGTTCAACCAAAGATGCAGTGTCTAATGATGGACTCATCCTTCTCCATGGTAACCATGCAAGGCGAAGATAGCGGCATTGAGTGGGAGACAACTCCAAGCATGGCACCATGGGCATCTGAGGCTGGAAATCTTTCTTCAGACCTCAGCACAGTTAGAGCCGCAGGCCCTATTCCATCAGGAACTTATTCAGCTGGCAAAATCATTTTTGTCATGGATGAAGAGTTAATCTCAAGACAAAAGAAGACAAAAGAAAAAGGACATGAGTCTAAAGGGAAAGGGGGCATGCCACAAGATATAATATCAGGAAGTTCTGACAACATTTCTGGTAGGCCAGAACTTGTTGGTTTCTCCCAACCCAATCTCAAAGCAGATATAGATGAAGGTGAGGAAGAGGTCAGTGATCCATCTGCAGATAAAGAGCAGAAGTTATTCAGGCTGGTGTCTGAAGGTTCGGAGATTCTAAACATTATAGTCCCATCCAAAATGGTGACAGTAGATGAAGAGGAGAGCAAAGAAATAGAGGACAATTTGTCGTATTTGGAGGCAAGTACAGTTGTTAAAGCTAATGAGGAAATCCAGGATCAAATATTTGAACTGCAGAATGAGGAGCTTCAAATACCAGTTCATTCAGTTGTTGGAGCTGCAGTTAGTTCACCTACCAGTGCGCATTCAGTGGATCCACCAGGAGCCCCAATACCTAAACTCTCATCAAGGGAACCCACTAATGTGGATTATTTTGAAGCCTTCACCTTGATTGATGCCCAGGCTCCAGGGAGCCCTGCTGTTACCGAACAAGAACAGTATAAAGTAGAAGAAACTGATAGAACTCTGAACAATGAAAAGGCTTACGTCCACAGCAACACTAGAACATTATCTGTAGATGAGGAAAATGCAGACAACATTAGTTTGGTAGAAATGACTAGTGAGCTGCTGGATGACGTCTTCTATGGCAACACTGACAATTACAGTAAAACATCTAATAAAGCTGATGACAGTAAACGTGTACCCTCTAGACTTTCATTAAAACCAACTGGTGCCACACTGTTTGGAAGCCAAGAAGATATCTTAACTCCGATCTATCTACCTGAAGGACCACCAAAGATTATTGACCCCATTTTGCTAGAAGAGCCCAAAGCTCTGGCGTTTCTTTACACAGATCTTTATGAAGAAGCAACAGGAAGTCGAAAAAAGGAAGAAGATACAGAGAGTCTGTCCTCTGAGAAATCCTTTCACAGTAGGCATTCAGACAGAGAGGCCAGAGGTTACTTAGAAAAGTATGTGCTAATAGATGAGACACCCGTATTAGGAGTACAGCAAAATGAAAATGTTATATGTCCTAAGGATGCACCACGGATAATATCTCAAAATGTCTATGGATTTGAAACAATGGTTTCCAAACCAGAAAAAATTCAAATACCAGATTCTGAGGAAGAAGTAACAGACTTCCTCCGATCTAGTGCCGATTCATCTCCATGTACGTTTGAGCCATTGTCTCGTTTGGCTGAAGAGGATGAAGAACAAACAGCAACAAAAAATAAAGAAAAGAACAAAAAAATTGTAATAGTGACAGAAAAGGTACCAGAATGCACAACAGATTCACTTGTTGAATTTCCAGTTGATGATCCTGATTGGGAAAGCGCGTTTGATGATGTTATATCTGTCAGTGACAAAGAAGACAGCGTGCATCCACATCAACAACCATTACAAGACATGGATTTGCAACTGCCTGTTGCTTCTCCAAGGCATAAAATCTCACCAGTTCAGAAGGTTTGCCTTGACTTGGCACCTCTTATTCCTGTTGACATACAAGAGGAGTTGGAAGCTGGTGCAAAAGAGGACCGTGAGGAAGAGAAAGAAACAGCTTCCCCAGCTGAGACAGCTGATGAGGGTGATGGAGAAGACACAAGCAAGCCCTTAAGTGAGTCCACCTCATCACAAAATACAATAACACGTGATGACACAAATGATGGAGAAATTGAGCCAGAAACAATAAGTGAGTCAAATTCCCAAAAAGAGAATATAGCTTTTGGAGAAGACAATGAAAAAATCGAGGCAGATGTGTCAGAAAAAGTAACCACAGTGTCAACTGAAGAGATGAAAGAAGAGAGCAAAACAGTTCCACATGATGCAGCCAAAGTGACTGGGAAGTGTATAATTCTTTAGTAATGCACTGGTTTACACTGTTTTGTATCTAAACATAATGGTGAAACTTGGTGTTTATCTGTGTTCAAATTAAGTGTAATTCAAACCTGTGCTATTACTTTCTGTCAATAAGCCTTCATCTAGGCCTAGTGTTGTTAAAAGCCTATCTGAAGTGATCAGGCAGATCTTGAGCCAGTCTATAAATAGAGCTAACTGGATACCCTACACCATATCTTTGATATCAGTCTGTCCACTTATGCAATGTATAAAAAACAACTTGCTGTAGTGGAAACGATCTTAATATTTTTAGGCACTTCTAATGAAAATGAGGGCAACGTAATGTATGAAGAGCACCTGTTTGGAACTCTGTCAATAAAAAAATGCACTTGTTTGCATTGTACACAATTATATATAATAAACATGGCATTTGTGGTTTTCAGATTCTAATATGTGATGTCATACTACCAGATGAGGGGCAAGAGCCAATATTCTTATAGGTTACAT
>NW_026571406.1:0-6995 GCF_026225935.1 Boleophthalmus pectinirostris
CAAAAAAGTCCAAGCCACGTGCAAAGGAACATGGTTTAGATCCATCCAAAATGACTATGCGAGACCTTATCCATTATCTCCCAACATCCAATCCCATGTCGTAAGTTTCTTTATCAAACAATCAATAGTCTATCTTAGAATCAATAATGTATCTTTGTATTTCTGTTGTATTTCTCTCAAAATACAGATCGACCTTAGAAGGCTCTCAACAGGAAAATGAGGCTGTCACTCCACAATCACCTGAAAGAGAGTTGTACGTAGCTAAATATTTTCTTCTGCTTTATTCAGTATAATTCTGACAGCAGAAATACACAATCATGGTGCCAAAATTAATGCTGAATGCCGAATGCTGAATGTCACTAGTTAATTTAAATTGTTTTTTTTTTCTTCCTAGATCACCAGACAACAGAGCACAGAAACCAGAAGTTCAACCAGATCTGCGTAGTCCTGATCAGGTGGAAACAACAGCAACCACTTCAACTGCAGAAGCGCAGGAGGATGATGAGGAGGGGGAAGCTGAGGATGAAGATACACTAATGGTCCCTCAAGTCAAAGTAGCAGAAGATGGCACGCTTATTATTGACGAGGAAAGGTTTGTAGGACATTTTATAGGTTTTGTCAAATTTGTATGTAAATAAAAAAATTAAAAAATTTGTTTGCGGTAGCCTGACTGTGGAAGTCCAAAGGATGAAGGGGCCAAATACAATTCAGGATCGAGATCCTATTTTTGAACGAGGCTCCACAACAACTTATTCAAGCTTCAGGAAAGGGACCCACACCAAGCCCTGGTCTACTGAAGGTTATATTCCAAACCATTGTTAAGTGTTCTGTGTATGAAGGACGTTCACATTTTTTTTTCTTTTATAGAGACTGACATGTTCTTCTTGGCCATCAGCATGGTGGGCACCGATTTTACGATGATCTGTCAGCTATTTCCTCACAGAGCTCGATCAGAAATTAAGGTAAGTATGTGAACATGGGTTGTGTGTTTATAATAGTATTAACTTATTAACTCAATACTTTTGTTTTCTTTTTTTTTAAGAACAAATTTAAGAAGGAGGAGCGGCATAATGCCTGGAGGATTGACAAAGCTTTTAGTAGGTTATGAAATTAATAAAATCCTTGCTTTAAAATGAACATTTATATATCCATATCATTATTTGGAGTTTGTATAAAGGCAGTCTGCATGTTTCTGTAGGGGAGAGGCGTAGACTGGATTTGGAGTACTTTACGAAATTGCTGGAGAAGATTCTTGAATTTCAGGAAAGTAAAAAGAAACTTAAGTCAGTATCTCAGAAAAAACAAACTCCTAAAAAACGTAAAGAAAAACCAAAAGGTGAGATACATTATTTGAATATTATGTTGTTTCATTTATTTATTTATTTATCAACATGATTTTCTGGTCACTACAAAGGTAAAAAAGCTACTTCCAATATGAGTGATGTGGAGGAGGAAACAGAAGATGAAATGTCCAATGAGGAGCAGGAAGGGGAGAAGGAAAACCTCTGTAATGAGGAAACGCCAGCCTCCAAGCTCAAATGCAAAAGAAAAGATGAAGATGACCATTTGTCAGATCCACAAAATGACAAAAAGAAAAGTAAAGGGAAAAAGAAAAATGTGCCAGGTGAAACAGGACAAAAAACACTCTTTGATCTTGTCTCTTGTTATTGTTTCGAGTTTAACCTCTTGGTCACTTGCAGATTTTGAAGAAATTGTTCTTCCAGAAGATGAGTAAGTGCATGTTACTGTGATGGTGTGTAGTTATACTTATTTTATATTATATTGTGATGTCCTAAATTCTGTTCAATATATCAGATGTGAAAAGACTGAAAAAATTGATTCTGCCAAGAATACAGAAGCAAAATCAAGGAAACCAGGAAAAGCACTCAATCCTATTGGTCATCAGGGTCAACCCAGCATCGGACCCAAGTCTAAAGCTACAGTTTCTGAAGGAGAGGGCACTAGTGAAGAAATGGTAGAAGTCCAGGTGGGGCCTTATTCCTTTTATCTGTATGCATTTATATTGTATTGTCTTTTATCACTAAACAATATTTGTTTAGATTAATAAAGAGACCTGTTCATCACAAAAATCTACAGAGAGAATGTCAGACAATGATTCTTCAGATCAAGAGACTACTGTGCTGATAGCAAGACCAACTAGGTATGTGTTGTAGTCTTATTTTAGAATTTTCTGGTCATAAACTCATTGCTGGCTTTTGCAGATCTGGGAGAATTTCCAAACCTGTACAAGTCCTAAATTACCCAGCCAAAGAGGATACAAACTCACCAGATACCACTTTGACCTCTCCTGCACGCACCACCATGACAAAAGTCAAAGTCAAAGGCAAAGCTGCTGGGAAGAGAGGAAGATCAGGAAGATCAGCACAGCAACACTCTGCAAAAGAGTCAAAGAAACCAAAATTGATCACACTAAGAGCCTCCCAGTCAGAAGAGAGAGTGACAATGAAGAAGAGGAACCTGATGTACCACGTGATGACGATGAGAACAGTACAAGTGCGTTTGTGCCGGCCAGTCTGTGCTCACCCAAACCTGTGGTCCCAGAGGTGGAGGAGACCATGGAAGAGGTAAGGATATCATAATCACTAGTTGGTCTTACCTTCATAATAGCCAGTCACTCATGCTATTATCATAGGTCTTGCTTCAAACACTTCATCCAACATTTTTTTTTATTTTGTTGTTGATCTGTTTTTTGTGCATGGTTCTTCATTTCCAAATGCATCTTCTCCTGTATGGCTCCCCTCATTTCACTCTTAGCTTGACATTTTGACCCACATGCCTGATGTGTTGGGTATGTCCAAGAATGCACTGTGCCCTGATGCCTCATGTGAGCAAGTACAAAATGAAAGCGGCACTGTTGAACCCTGTGAGCATCAGCTGGACCTGCTTGTTGTAAGTTTCCTATTATGCATGTGCTCCTGTCAGATCCTTGTTCTTTTTTGTAGTAAATAACTGTTTTTTATTGCAATGTTTTATTGCAATGCTTCTCTTTTCTTCTTTTTTTTCCAGGATGTAATTGACTTCCTTTCGGAACATACAGAAAGTATGTCTTTTGTACTTTATTATATTACTTTTTGTGCGGAAAAATATACCATTTTAATACTTCACTGTTTTTAGCATCAGAGGATGAAGGCTACAACGAGGCTGCTCAAACCTTGTTGGCATTTGGAAATCTGGCTAATCTGTCCCAACCGACACAGAGTCAGGCATCTATGTCAGATCACACATCAAGTGAGAACTGCATTTCACAATTTTTTTTCAAATAGGTGAATTTAACACTGAAATCAATGTTTTTCTTTCAGAAATTGAAAGTCAATGCATTGATGTAGAGTCTTCTTTGCAACTGGAAGAATGCCCTCTGGCAGTTTCAGAACCATCAACAACTGAAGTCAGCCCAACAGTACAGCTACCATCATCTCATACTTCTGACATACAGACATTTACATCTAGTGGGGAACTGTGTAGCAAACAAGAGAAGTTGTCACCTCTCAGGAAGGGAAGGTTTTCTAAGATAAAACCTAAGCCTAACCTTGGTTCAAGGACTACAAAACTGCGCACACAGACTGTTGGTGGTGGTATATAGAAACCAAACAGGTTGAATTTGAGACCACAATAACCAGTCTGCCCCAGTTTTCAGAGCAACTGGAACCCACTTGGGCTGTGTCTGAACCATCACATGCTGAAAGCAGACCAACAGACGATCCAACAATAGTGATGCCATCGTCCTGTATTTCTGATAAACAAGTGAGCTATGAAAAATGTGGCATACTGGAAACAGTCATGTCTCCAAAACTCACAACAACTCCAGAGAGCTTATCTTTGACTAAGGAGGAAACGGCAATAAAACAAAATGTCCTTTGTGATTTAAGGACCACAGAACAAATTGTTGAAGAAAGGGCACAGGTTTATGATGACATTACAAGAACCAGTCAGCTCAGGTCTTTAGAATGTCAGAAAGACTCTACTCAGCCTGTCTCAGAACAATCCAACACTAAAAATGTAACATTACTCAGCACACCGAATGAGATGCCGGAATCATACATTTCTGAAACACAAGTCATCAAACCCAGTGATGAACTTGATTCGCCGAGTTCTAAAAATCCTGCAATGCCAAGAAAAGGAAGACTTTTCAAGCTTAAACCTAAGCCAAACATTGAGTTTGCCTCAAGGGCTACAAAAATGTCTTCAAAGTCAAGTGTTACCAATAAGGAAAAATGGCAGATTGAGAGTGGATTTGCAGCAACAGTTAAGCTTCAGCCACCTGCACTTTCAATCTCAGAATCTGTGACAGTATCATGTGAAGACAGCCCCCAGGCATCATTGACATTTAAGAGCCAGGGGACAGAAAACTTTGAAACCAGTCATTCACAAGAACAAACAGAGCTTGGATCGCAAAGCAAATTTCAAACACATTTAGGCCACTTACAAGAGACATGTGGTACACCATCTGTCCAATGTGCAGAGAAACAACCAAACCAACTCAAACCTGTTAAGAGTACAACTGTAGAGCTTGGAAACATGCATTCAACCCATTCTTCAGAAGAGGATAAAACTGCAAACGCCAGGCCTGTTCAGCAGTCACAGCCAGCCTTGGAAAGCTCAAAACTTAGTACGCCTCAAAGAAGGCGATGGATTCCAAAGGTTAAACCCAATTTAGTGTTATCACCCCGAACTATAAAGTCAAAAGAGGAGTCTAAAGAAAAGAGCCATGCAACTGTAAAATCAAGTACTGTAGCTGCAACATCTAAACAACAAACCCTTCAGGACTCTTCAACTGTACCACATGAGTACAAATCAGAAAATGCTGAACCAACCTCATCAAGTGCAGTCGCTTCAAACTTGGGGATTTCAATGGGCACCATGGACACAACACAACAGGTTTCAAGTGAATTAAAAACAAATACCACAAATATCAAATCAGCTTCTATCTCTGAGCTGGAATGGTAAGAAAAACTTGAAATATAAGTCATATTAGCACTGACATTAGTGTTTAAACATTAGTGTCTCTACACTGTTCACAGTGCAACATTTGATTCCAGCAAAAGTGTGCAACAACCTCAGGATACCATTCTTAATAATACAGGTTAGAGCTATATTTTTTAGCTTTAGCTTTAGCTTTATTTAATTAAACCTTAGTAAACACTGTTTATATTTGTACAGGCATTTGTAAAAACAGCAAAGCCATTTGCAATATTCACCCGGAAACCTCTGAAATCTCCACTGGTCATCCAAGACCAGTAGATGGTGCTGTAGAACCTTCTAGTCTTCAACACAATAAGGCTGCAGCTGCCCAGCCTTCAGGCTCCAATAATCCGCAGGACAGTTCTATACAGGTAATGGAGATTTATTATTGACACTTTTAAGGCAATAATTTCACTGAATATTTTCTATTGATCTAGAGCAACTTCCAATACCAGAATCTATTTCCCAGCAGTAAGTAGCTCTGACTATTTACAGAATTAACATATTTCTTTACATATGTTTTATTAACTTTTACCTTTATTACGTTGTCACTTAAGTGTTTCCAGATCACATCCCATCTGATCCAGATGAGCCATTTTTCATTCTCTCTCTGACTGAGATACCAGTCTGTCCAGTAGGGGAAGCCGTGGAGTCTGCACCCAAGTCTTGTCTTCCTCTACCAGTAATGGAGGCACAGGAAAGGCTAGTATTTGCTTTTATCTACTTACAGATAAGAATGCACAGTAAGGTTTCATTGTCTGTAACTGAAAACAAATTGTTGTCTAATTCTGTAGAAATCCTGTTGAGCCTGTGGTGCCACCTGCTCCAGGAATTGACATCTCTCTCTCTAACATTCACATTCCAACACCAGAAAAAGCAGCTCTTAGATCTGACCATATTTCTGTAGAAGAGTATTTGCCATCTGCACCCTCTTTTGTAAGTGAAAATAACACTAAAACTATTAACCCTCTTATAGAAAACCCTTTTATTCATTAAGGATTTTCTGTTACCAGGACATAAGCATACTGGAAGAGCATCAAGGTAAATTTTTGGGTTGTTTATTTTATGCAGTCTTATTTGTTGCTGAATTTATGTTTTAATTGTACTAACAGAAAAGCCTTCAGTTCGAAGACTAATTTTACCAGAGGCAGGGGACAATAGGAATAGTAATATAATGAATACTTCACCAACAGGGAGCCATATTGCCGTTGGAGGTAATCTTTTATTACATACACTTATTGTGCCACATTTACTTTGATCTTCCAACTAATCTGACTTTCTTTCTTAATGTTTAAAATTTCTTTCTTAATCCAGGTGCTGTTGATACGAAAACAAACAGTAGAAGACTGACGAGAAAGGCTGCTGCCAAGGAAGCAACCAAGCATACAGACATAACCCAGCATCTTGCACAAGTTGAAAGAAGTGTAGAGAAGATTCCACGTAATATTGAAAGTGCATCGCAGAAAGAAAGTGATGGCTCTTCAGTGACCAGTAAAATAAAGAGGAAGTCTGCTGAGAAAAGTGGGAATAAAGGGCAAAATAGGTGAGACAACATAAATATGTCTTATAGTAATGTTGAATTATATACAAATAAATATAATTAAATCTTTTTTGACATTTATATTGATAGTATATTTTCTCTGTTTAGGAAAAACTTTATATCAAATGAAGCTAAAATTGACAACTCACAACAGACAAAATCTGCAACAGTAAAATCACCTGAAGTACTTTCTCTGGACAGTTTGAAAGATTCCTTGTCATGCAGCACAGTCCCGGGGTCAACACAAGAGTCTAACCAACAAAGCAGTTTACATGGTACATATGAGGTGGGAATACTAAACATGCTCCGTGTTAACCTTTATTACTATAGATCACATTAACATGCATTATTGCTTCTGTTTTAGCTTTTTGTCTCCCAAAGTGACTCGATCGAGAGCAGTCTTTTAGAGGAAGAACCCACCAATGTGTCACAGTATTTCATCAGTGACGTCTTTACAGAAGTGGAAAGTGATGAT
>NW_026571407.1:0-50000 GCF_026225935.1 Boleophthalmus pectinirostris
ATGCATAGACCAAACAACAGCAGATTAACAAGAGGCACTTTAAAGAACAACTGCAAAATCCCTCAGTGAAAACATCATTTGGACAGCAGTCAGTCTCTTCTTGTAACAGCTGTAAACTTTGGAACACACACCTTCAGGCTTAAATCTTGGCTGAAAGCAAACCAAAACTGTACCCACGTGTAAATAGTGTGAGATAGAATGAGGTAAATGAATGAACATTGAAAATATATTTGCACTGTTGTGTTTATAAAGAATAAATTAATAAGGTTTTGATGTATTTTGGAATAAGCCTTGTACTATGTTAGAGTAGAAAAGCTCAACCAGGGTCAGAGGTGAAGTTTTGTTTTGTAGTCCATGTTGAATTGTCCTTGCCAAATTAATAAATAAGTCAATAATTTCCATTGGTTTACATGATCCTATGTTTTCTTTCCTGACATTTCAACCATATTATGATTTTTCTCATCACAAAACTGGAGTTGTGTATTATAAGATTTACATTTCAAAATAAGAATGCTAAGGTGTTTCAAACTTGTTTTACATGTTTGGATAGATGAATAGAAAGATAGATAATACTTTATTATCCCAAAGGAAATTCATTTTTCAGACAGCAACAATACATAGTAATAATCATAATAACATCAGTAATTCAAATTATAGTAAAGAACAAGTGACTTCCAGAGTCCATCTGTGGAGCAAGGCAACAGCCTGGCCCCAAACGTGCTCTCCTGTCCAGTGATGGTGCTGTGCTGGAGGTGCTGGGGGTTATTCGGGATGGACAGGAGCTCGTTTAGGGCTCTCGTCTCAGCCACAGATGTGAGTGAATCAAGCTCTGCACCCACTACAGATCCTGCCTTCCTCACCATCTTATCCAGCCACACGGTGTTCTTCTTCTTGAGGCTTCCTCCCCAGCAAACCACAGTGTTGAAGAAGAAACTGGAGATAACAGTCTTGTTGAACATCAGCAGGAGCTTCTGGTAGATATTAAAGAACTTCAGCCTTTGGAGAAAGTACTGCCTGCTCTGTCCCTTTTTGTAGAGCAGGTTTGTATTCTCAGACTAGTCCAGTTCTCCACCGTGTCCCCCTCAATGGTCACAGGTTGCAGCTGTGGCCACCACCAGCTCTTTGGTTAATCTGTTTCACCATCTGTTTGGATAATGCGTAATAATCACTAAATAAATGTACCTACTCTAAATTAACCAGTGCTTCATTCATTTCCCCAGGGCCTATCCCATTGAGGAGTACCCCTGTCACACACGTCAGGCAGCAGCTATAATGTTAATGATCATGAATAATTTGGATCCTGCAGTGGCACAGGTCTTATTGTACAATCCTATTATCACTTTACTGTATTATATTTTGTAGTATTAAATTAACTGTTATATTGTTTTATCTTTAGTTTCCACAGGAGCTTGTGACTTATGGAGGTAATGGACAGGTCTTCAGTAACTGGGCTCAGGTAAAAGATCACTTTAGCAGACTGTGTGTTTTGTATTCCTGACTAGTTTGGGCAAATGTAGCAGTGTCTCAGTGGTAAAGTGTCCCCCCACAATCCGTTGGTAGAGGTTGGTAATATGATTTCACTGATGGTCAGTATCATTTTCTGATGTGTCCTTAGGCAAGAAACTTCATCCAGGTTGTCTAAGTATAGTGTGTGAGTGACTGGTGGTGGTCAGAGAGGCCACTGGCACAGATTGCTGGGTTTCAGTTGACATTATAACATCCTGTAAGACAGCAATATTTAATACAGAGAGGGCAACTGACTGCATATTGTTAAAATGCAGATTTCTTTAGTGAGTTCTAGCGTCTAATCACTAATAGAAATTGTTAATCATAGGTAGATATTTGTTATGATAATATTGTGTAATTAATACTGCTACTTTCCCCCCATCATATTTTTATTTGCCCCCATCTGGTAGTATGGCATAATGAATAAAAAAATAAAAGAATAAAAAATGACTTGACATTGTAAAATGACTTGAGAATGTCATATTGATTGCATTATACTAACATGTGTTTACTGTTTAGTTTCGTCTGGTGATGCAGTATCTGAGTGAGATGACCGAGGAGCAGACTCTGGTCATGTACAGTGGGCACCCTATGGGCCTGTTCCCCAGCCTGCCCTCCTCCCCACGTGCAATCATTACCAATGGAATGGTATGGCTAACTATTTAAACCATTAGTATTATTTAGTATGTATTATAAACTCATTTGCTTGTCTTTTTCTTTCAGGTCATACCAAACTACTCCTCCAGAGACCAGTATGAAAAGATGTTTGCTCTTGGTGTATCAATGTAGGTTATGAATATTTTCCCACGCCTTATCACCAAAACTATTACCGGTATTATTATACACTATGATAGTATAAGGCAGAAGATATCTTTGAGGGAGACTATTTTCTCAAAGAAAATAAGCCTTTGGTTTATGCTAATTTTGGTTTATGTTATTCTTTAAAAAGTTAGTCCAAACCTGCTACTGCTACCTGCTACTTCTGAGAAATCAACTTTTAACTTTTAACACATGACAGAGGCTGACCAATAGGAGACTGACCCAGCCCTAACTCAAAAATCATCATCTGCAGACACAATATTAAACATGGTTTCTCTCTAAATATTTGTTTCTTATCACCAATTAGAATATTTATTGTGTTTATTATGTACACACTTATCTTTTCTTCAGGTATGGTCAGATGACAGCAGGAAGTTATTGCTACATTGGCCCTCAGGGGATTGTTCATGGCACTATGGTACGATCTGTTAATGAAAATACAACAAAATATTCAACACCTACAGATATATAGCACACTATATGTCATATGCCTCTCTGCAGTTGACAGTGTTGAACGCGGGAAGGAGGTACCTGGGCACTGATGACCTTCGTGGGCGTGTGCTGGTGACCTCGGGCCTGGGGGGAATGAGTGGAGCTCAGGCCAAAGCTGCTGTGATCGCCGGCTGTGTGGGGGTCATCGCAGAGGTCAGAGCATTTACGAAATATATGAGGTTCACAACATTTCACAATATCCTATAACTGTAATAGTAATAGCCAGGAAAATATACAGTTGGGTTCATTTACCATTACAAAATCATAATACAGAAAGTGTTTACCAATAATCAGGATGAAGCATGGTATTTGGTTGTTGTTAATTTGTTTTGTGATGTTGAGTAAATATAGTGGGATATAGTGGTACATGTCACTAATGTATTAGTAAATGTTCAAAATGGGTGAATTTTATTTGAAGTGTGTTATGAAAATATTGATATAGGATTACTGACTCCTGCCCCAAAAAGACAGTAGCACCTTCTAGAATATGAAAATCAAAATCTCCAAATATTGAACCCAGTGATTTATAAAGGTGGCTAAGTCCATTAAATGAATATATATATATATATATATATATATATATATATATATATATATATATATATATATATATATATATATATATATATATATATTTTTTTTTTTTTGTTTTGGTTTTTTTGGTTTTTTTGGTTTGTTTTGTGAGTAGGTGGATGAGGCTCCTCTGAGGAAGCGACATGAGCAGGGATGGTTGATGGAGGTCACCAACAGTCTAGAGCACTGCATTCAACGCATCAAGTAAGTCTATAATCATTTAAAATAATAGGCCCAAGCATAAGGTAGGCTATATTATTGAAGCTATATACAGATCTGAAGTCCTTTAATAATTGTTACATATACATTTTTTACAAGAGGATGGGATCTTATTGTTATCTTATTATTATTACATACAAAATTCTGTATTTCAGAATTTATTCAAATATACACAAGTATTCATATTTAGATAACCTTTATTTCCCTATTTTGAAAGTTTTTTTTTAACTATAATAATGAAGGGAAAAAATGCATGGTTGGCTTAATTTCTCTGTTATTTGTGGTGTACAAAGCTAAAGTTTATTTGTAGAGCACCTTTCATGCACATAGACTAAAGGTGCTTTACACAGAAATTCAATCACAAAAATATATCAAATGTAAGGTAATTTACACACATCTGACAAATACTAAGAATAAATAATGATGACAGTTAAAACACTTTCATGTTAAAAAAAAAAGTATTTATTTTAATGTACCTGTACCTGTGCAATATTTATGCTGACTAATTCATGCTCTATAACTTCTTGAATATCCAACCAAAATGCTGTTTTTTTTTTTCTCCAGAGATGCTAGGAGCTCAAAATGTCCTCTCAGTTTGGGTTATCATGGCAACATTGTAGACCTATGGTAAGCCAATAGTTAAGTTTTATCCATATATATTACCCATCAGTGAATACATAGCTGTCTAAATGCATGCCCTCTATCTGTTTATATGTCAGGGAGCGCCTCCTGCTGGAGTATGAGAGAACTGGTCAGATGTTGGTAGATCTGGGTTCAGACCAGACTTCACTTCATAACCCTTTTAATGGAGGGTACTACCCTGTCCAGCTGGATTTTAAACAGGCCAACCAGCTCATGTCCACAGACCCAGCGAGGTTCAAGGCTCTGGTCCAGGAGAGGTACTGCTGAATAAGAAACTGTATTGTACTTTTCTATCCGCATACTTTAATTCCTACTACTACCTATTTTTATTGAAGTACTCTTGAGTTATAGTTTTGGTTACTCTTCCCACTGTAAGTCTACAGTAACAAAAGCTTTATGCTGACATTATAAAATGATTTGAACATTTGTGTTTCTTGCACCACTCCTTTAGAATTTCTAATTTTAGTAGTATATCCTTTACCAGATTTTGTGCATTATTCAATATTTGTCATTCCAAATACAATAACTTCTAATTATAAATATATGTTATATCCTGACAGTTACTCTTTAAGTTACTCAACTTATTTCTTGGACCACTATTTCTACTTGAGTAATATTGTTTAGAAGTAACATTATTCTTACTTGAGTACACCCCTGAATATAGTCCAAATGTATTTATTATTCATGTTTATCCCCCACAGCCTGCGGAGACAAATCAAGGCCATAAACAGTTTGTCTGACGCAGGGATGTTTTTTTGGGACTATGGCAACGCTTTTCTTCTCGAGGCTCAAAGAGCCGGTGAGTAACATGTTAGCACTGCAATTAATGAGTTTATTTGTGAAAATTAATGGTAAGTGTTTTAATGCTTTGATCATCCATATACATATGACAAAACACAGAACGTTTAGAGTGACCCGTACTTCATCTATTAATACTGGCAAGCCATTGTTTGGACATTTTGCATTCTATTGATGACGTGGCTACTATTTATTTTTGTTATATTTTACTGGCATATAAAAAAGCTGAAATAATATAGTTGACATTAACATTATTTTATTTACATGTTGTAAACACAATACAACAATGGAACCTGGTCTGAGTGAGAACTGACCCTCTGATCTTGGCATTGGGGAACCACTTCTCTAACCACTGAGCCACTGTCACCCAATAGTAGACTGCCCCCTAGTTGCTGGTGGGCTTGTGCATTTATTAGTGATGCTCTAAGAGGCTGTTGACTTAGATTTTCAACTTGAGTTGTAAGTAGTAAGCTTTAGTACGGCATTTGGAGTGATATATAAAACACAACTGTTTGAAAATAATATGTGTTTTACTTTGCAGGAGCTGATGTTGAGAAGACTGGTGGAGGAGCAACTGAATTTCTTTACCCGTCTTATGTCCAGCACATTATGGGGTGAGTAAAAGCTATTCAGCTGTGTGTGGTCTTTTAATAGCATTATCTACTGTTCCCATTTTTAGTGCAAACACGGTAAATGAGCTTTCTGATCAAAAATACCTATATCTAAGTTTGGGCTGCATTTAATGGTCTCTGAAATTTTCAAGTACTACGTGACATAACAAAAGACTGCCCTGATTACAGTCAGGTGACAAACACTGCTGCAGAGGCGGAGATTGAAATGTGGATACCTGTTAGACCAATCATACCATTCCTCATAAGTCCAGCCCACTGTCCCTTCACTCTCTTCTTTAGTCCTCCAGGTACTTCTGAGTTTAGCAGCTCTTTTTGAAACATGCTTGTGGGTGGAGTTTATGTGTTTAGTTCCACTTTAAATGCTTTTTCTATATTTGGTTATTTTGCTGATACATCTATTCCCTTGCTGTAGGGACATTTTCTCTTTAGGCTTTGGCCCGTTCCGTTGGGTGTGTACCTCTGGAGACCCCCAGGACCTGGCTATGACTGACCACATCGCTGCTTCTGTCCTGGAGGAAATCGGTGCCAATGTGAACAACCGCATTAGGCAACAATACAATGACAACATTCGCTGGATCAGGGAGGCCGGGAAACACAAAATGGTGAGGGACTATTTTTGTAAATCTCTACACTCTTTCCAAGTCCAGTGGTGTCATAAGTTTTGATTTGATAACTTTTTTTGAATACAAGTGTTTTAAAATGCTCATAAAATTACATAAGAATGTTAAGGAATACAGTAGTATGTTCTGTTCGAAAGGGAGTAGGAAGAAATCAAAACTTTTTAAATCCTACCCCATAGCAAAGTAAGTAATAGATTTTACCATTATTCATGATAATAAATAGAATGCATTATAATCATATGATGTTTAAATATAAGCAACTTATGATTGAAAGGGTATGAGTATTTGAAGAAGCTGGTAGTGGTAGTGAGCATATCAATAATTTAGTTTTTTGTGGTGTCAAAACCTTCAAAATAATGACAACTCTGAATAATTGACCTAAATATATTTTTGCATTTTTCCTGTGGAGGTTGTGGGTTCCCAAGCCAGAATCCTGTACTCAGATCAGAATGGAAGGATCAAGATTGCTTTGGCGATCAACCAGGCTATTGCAGATGGAAGGGTGACGGTAAGAACAGGGCTTAAAGTACATCAAATATGGAACCCCACAAGGATCAGTAGGATCACTTTAGTTTTTTTATATTAATTATTTATGTAACAAAGTGGTTTAACAAATTATGTTTCATACTGTACACTATCCAACATGGTTAACCTTAATGTACAAAATAAGGATGATTAGCCTTTATTAAGGTATGTGGTGTTTTCCTACATCCTTTTCTACAACTATATCAACTGTGGTCCATATAGATCTATGTCAGTGACCAAATACTTTAGAAAAAGTTTGTAAAATGATTTTGTTGTTCTGTTGTTCAACTACGAATTTTGTTACATCTGTTACACTGAATTCATACATTCATTGTAATAATTTATAGATTCTATGTATTTTCATTCGTAGGCTCCTGTGGTCCTCAGTCGAGACCATCACGATGTGAGCGGCACAGACAGTCCTTTTAGAGAGACTTCCAATGTGTATGACGGGTCTGCTTTCTGTGCTGGTTAGTACATATTTTTATGTATCTAGTCATTGTAAATAGTATCGCTGAAAGATATTTGAGAAATATCTGATTGTGATTATTTGAATCATAAGGTTAACAGTTATATTAACATTTATTATTCATGTTTTCAAATCAAGATTCAGTTCACAGATTGCATTTAGAACTGGACAGTAATATTAGCTATAAACTAACTACTACAAACACATGCCGTTTAGAGAGTTAGGGTCCTATTATATACTAACAGTGCTAATTCACTTACATGTCTAGACACAAATGCACAATGTTATTTTATAGATATGGCCGTCCAAAACTTTGTTGGTGATGCATTCAGGGGAGCAACATGGGTCGCACTTCACAATGGCGGTGGAGTTGGCTGGTATGACTTGTTTTAAATCCTACTAGTTCACTTTTTAGATATGTGTATATTTTATATGACACTAAAACTATATGCAGATGTTGTGGTGTGATTGGATTATCAATGCACCACAACTTTTACTAAAAAATATATACATTGGTGGTGGATTCTCATATTTAGTATACAGTACCTCTTATGTAAATACTAGGGCTGGGAATCGCAGAGTCCCTCACGGTCCGATATGATACATGATACAAGGGGATGATACGATATTATCCCAATATGGCAATACATGCAATAATCGATATATTGCACATGCTATTCTGCAATATGATTTCTGAGAATCAAATACATTTTAACAACTGTATTTATGTGTTAAACCATTAATTGCAAAGTCAATATGGAATAAACCATTACTATTAAACAGTGACTATGTCAAGTATATTACATAAACATGTTTACTTTCTCTGAACAAACATCAAAATTGTAGCACTATCTCAAAATTTTTTTTAAATATACCAAAAAATACTCTTAATGATATATCGATATAGCAGCCCACGATAACAATACTGTGTCACCAAATTTAGTATCATGATATACTGATGTTTTTATATTTTAGCACACCCCTAAAAAAGAAGCATCAAAATTGATTTGTAGTCCTGTCGTAGTCTAAAAACTGCAAACATCTGTCTTGTTTTCAGGGGTGAAGTCATAAATGGAGGATTTGGTTTGTTGCTGGATGGTTCAGAGGAGGCAGCACAGAGAGCCAGGATGATGCTCGGCTGGGATGTGTCAAATGGGGTACGATTATAATGCTATCCTCCTCGGCTCTCATACCAACTAACTTAATTCCCTTTTTCACTACTTCCATGAATTTCCTCCCTGGTCCTCCTCATGGCCTCTTCTTTCCTGACGATCTAACCTCTGCATTCTTTTACCCTTATACTCACTGTCCCTCCTCTGAGCATGTCTAAACAATCTCTATCTTGAAATGCCATCTTTAAAATGTATTATGTTTTTTTAAACCAGTGCATCCTTGTCACATTGTGAAAATAACATCTGTTGGGGGTCTGTCACCTGCTTGTTTCTATGGAGATGTTATTACTCTATCTGGAATGTTCCCCAGTATGATAGTAAACAGCTTTACCTTACATTTATCCAATTACAAGTGGTTTTATAGCTCAAAAATATGTAGAAAAACAGCATTCTGATTGTGAGTGGGGATGCCTCTCCACAGATCTGATCTGTAACTTGGTCTGGTTTGGTCTCCATGAAGATAGAAAGCTTTAATACCATACTGTGAAACATTCTAGACAAAGCAATAACATCTCCATGGGGAAAAGCATTTGATGGATCCTCCACCAGAAAAGTTACAGAATGCACCTTTAAAACTGTAAAGCACTGTCCTCCTGTCTCTTGCCCACTGCTACTTAAAAAAAAAAAAAAAAACATTTCCAGAGATAGTACAATATTTTGTGATACTTTTTCTAGGTGGCACGCCGGTGTTGGTCTGGAAACTCCAATGCTTACGAGACCATTGAACGCACCATGCAGGAGAACAGTCTGCTGCGGGTCACTCTGCCTTACGCTGTGAAGAACGAGGAGGTGCTGGAGGAAGCTCTGAAGGAATAAGAAACCACCATCATGTTAAAGGGGCACTACGTAACTTTTTGGTTGGGTGTCCGTCACCTACTTGTTTCTATAGATATGTCATTGCTCTGCCTGGGATTTTCCACTGTATGACATTAAACATCTATCTTACATTTATTCTATTAAAGGTGCTTTTATAGCTCAAAATACCTAGAAAAACAGGCATTCTGACAGTGAGCAGGGTTGCCTCTCCACAGATCTGACTGGTCTGGTTTAGTCTCCATGAAGATAGAAAGGTTTAGCACCATATTGTGAAACATTCCAGACAAAGCAATAACATCTCCAGAGGAAAAGTATTTGATGGACCCTCCACCAGAAAAGTTACACAAGACTCCTTAAACAGACTTTTTTAAAATGGAGGAACATAATTTTTATTTTGTATGATAAATAAATTGCCACTTTGTTGAATTCTACACTTGTCTTGTCTGTTGGTGGTTTTTGAAAAGGGTGTTGCTATTCATATAGTTATAAAGAATAACAAACAAAGCAATAACTTGTGGTTGGTTGCAGTGGTGGAAGAAGTACTGAAGAAGTACTCAATTTTGTTATTTTAACAAAAGTACAGATACTGGAAGAAAAAAATAGAATCAGAAGTATCACATGAAAAATTCTTGTCAAGTAAAAATATTGAAGTACCTGTTTATGCACTTCAGCTTCAGTAGTGATTTTGATACAGATTTGAGCTGAATTTTGTTCAACTTTAACAAGTGAATCAAACTTTTTTTTCTAGGTTCACAGTTTTATATTTATATTTAGATATTTGTTTTTCCAAATAATGACCTTGATAAAAAATAAACCCCTCATTTCAGCAGGTCTCAAACAGTGATAAAAAATACTTTCACTTTTCAGTCCTGTTCAAAAACGTAGAGTAGAAACTACAGATACCCGCTCTTAGATGCTTTGCAGTAAAAGTAAAAAGTACTTGAAATTCTACTTAGGTAAAGTACAGATGCCTATTTTTATTATATATATATATATATTTTTTTTTTATTGTATACTTGAGTACAGTACTTTACTACTTTTTCTTTGTTGAAGGATGGATGTGTCCATTGATTCACTGGTTGATAACATTAGTATAATGTTTATTCCCTATAGCCTACTGACAATTTTGCTAAGAAGCTTTGCCTTTATGAAGACATACAGTGTACAGCATTGTTGTTTCAGAGTTTTTACCAGTGAAGTTAAAAGATAATAAATGGTCAGTTCCTTAAAGGTTTTGGTGAAAATTTAAGAGGTTAAGTGCATAATTCTCTACAGTCCTCCTATCTTTTAGATGTCCCTTTGCTTGTGCTTTCGCTTTCTTGTAAACCACAGTGGGAAATGGTTGTTGCTTTAAGGAAACTGAATGAATTTGAGCCTCTCTGACGCAGACGCGGCTGCATCCGAAGATAACAGCGGAGAGAATCCAATTTAGTGTGATGTATTTTGCTTTCTCCGTTCATCGTCTAGGCCTTTGTAAGATTCAGTCATTTTGGTACAATCGATCGACTGAAATAGATCAGCGTTTTTGTTCATGGTTGAGCAGTAAATCAAGATGTCCAGATGAACTGTCTTGTGGGGACAAACTGATCCAACAAGGAAACCCAGACTTTTACGCAGGAGGAGCGACTCGGAGACACAGCTGCGCGAGGACTCTGCGCGCTTTATCTCGATATGGAGTTTAAGAAGAGCCCAGTGGAGGACGACTACAAGATCACAACGAAGGTTTTGGGTCAGGGAATAAACGGAAAAGTGTTGGAGTGTTACTGTAAGAAGAGCGGAGAGAAATGCGCCCTCAAGGTGCGTAACCTGTTTAAGAAGGATGCGATTACTGTTATTCACGCTGAAGTCTGCAGCTGGCGGTTTAGAGCCTACAAGTGGCTTAGAGTCACACACATAGAACAGCCTTTGATTTTACATTTCAGTCTATTATCCTATAACCTATTATCCTTATAAGCAAAGGGTGTAGGCTGTTACTCAGTTTGAAATGTATTTAGTGAAAGACAACAAATGAAGTTGGCCTAGAGTAGTCGAGTTATATAGAAATGTTGTAATCAGTAATTTGCCTGGATGTTGAACCATGACATCATATGACATTAGCCTATATTATACAAAATTGACTTTCTGTTGGAAACAAATTTGTGTTATTCATACAAACCATCTTTTGCATGCTAAGGGATTCCTATCAAGTGTTTTTTTTTTTTGTTTTGTTTTGCTTTGTTTTTTTCCAGTTATTTTCTTTCTTGTTTTCTCAATAGTAGTCCGTGTTTACGTGATTGGCCATTAGACTTAGACTTGGACAGACTTAAATGATCCACAAGGGAAATTATTCCGACAGAGAATACCTCACAGCATTTAATAATGACAAAGAGAAATTGCGCAATAAATTCTAAATAAGTAGCAGAACCTGCAAGAGACTGGTGTCAAATAAGCAGGATAGTCCAATATATTGCTTACCACAAGTCTTAAATTGAGGTAACTGTTTGATCACCTTTAAGCACAAAGCTCCACTTCCCAACTGAACCAAGAACCAAAACAGAGTGAGGAACTGGACTTCTTTTTGTGGTTATTTGTGTTCCCCTTTAATCCGTTCCCATACAGTAGCCACTGTGGTGGTGCCATTATTGCTGCTAATTGGGAGCAGATAACTCTCTGTCAGTTCCATCTGAATGAGCAGGAAAACTGTTCTTCTTGTGTCTCTGTTGGAAGTCTTTCTTTGGAAGTGGTTTCAAAACAAATAATGAAAGAAGGACTAAATGGCTCATGAAGAATTTGCCTTTTCTCCAATCAACCCAGTATGAATGGATAATACCACAGCTTTTTGCAACACAACATTAATATAAATATGTTAAACTCTGTGGCTTTTCTCATATGTCCACACTATTAATTTCAGATATTTTACCATAAACCATAAAAGATATTTGTTTTAACGAAAATGCTAATTTACTGCAGGTTACCGTATGGTCTGTTCCCTCCATGTCAACTTTAAAGTTAGAGTTGTTTTTCATGACATATAGTTAACATAATTATATTTAAGATTTTGCGAAAAGTTTTACCTAGTTTATTATTTTATTTTCTTGTATAGATCTACTTTCTAGCAAGGATTCCACTTCTGTTACCTAGCAACCGCAATGTTACCAACAATCTAAACAAAATTACACAATGATGACACAAATAAAAACAGACTGCAACATCTTTAAATTGTCTTTGCATTTTGGATCCAATTTTCACTGTTGCTGTTGATGCGGTACAGTGTTCCGTTTTAAAACTCTCCTCTACTTCCTGTATTTCTGTAATTTTCTTCTCGTGTAAAACTATAAATATTTACCACAAGTACTATCCCACCAAACCAAGTAAAAAATTATAACAAATTATGAAAACTTGTCTTATGCTTTCTTAAATTATATACTAATGCCCTTTAACAAAATATCAAACCTTGTACGCACCCTTATTTCCCATGCACAGGTTTCTCATGTTCATTTTTAGGTGGGAATAAATAGGTAAGTTATAACATCTCATATCCACAAATCTTGGTAAACATTACTTCCTCATATTTGTGTACTAAACAAACCCAAAGACTGTCATTGTTTCGTCAACAACAAACCAAGACTGAAATAACAGAAATGTGATACCAGACGATCCCCTTACTCAGAAATCTGATGTTGAAACCAGCAACTCAAAAACCAGACCATGTACCAGAGATATGTAAACATCAAGAGTGTGAGCTTTATCATTTCCTTTGGTGGTCAGAAAGGGAAGTGTAGAAACCAGTAGAATTTGCTGAGGCGACCATACAAATGACTAGTTTTGAGCACAATATAATGGCTGATCAGGCAAAGGATTCTTTAGGTTAACTTCGGTCAGATAAGGAACTACAAAAACAAAGACACAATATAAGCTACATTGAAATAATTGTCAAGAAAATGGGTCATTTTATTTAAAGGGCCCATATTAGGCTATTTTCTATTTTATAATGTTGTTTCCTCATCACAAACATACTTTGTGTTTTATGTGTGTTTTGTTTTGTTCACACATGTTTAACACAACATATTTAGGCTCAGTTCTTCTCAACAATCTGTTCCAACTTGTCATGTCATGGTGTAATACAGGAAGTGCTCCACTGTGTTTTTAAACTCCATACATCTTCAGTAGAATCATTTGGATGATTTCAGCCCTGGAATTGCTGATCTCTACTGAGGTAAAAGTAGCTGTTAACTTTAAAACTGCCACTACATGACATCACAAGGTGGAGTGGAGCATTTTGAGCTTTGGAAATATAGACAGACTTATAATAATCAAGGGTTACTCAAACATGTGTGAATGAAACAAAACATAACTCCAGGCATGTTTTCAATGTAACAACATTTTAACATGGGTTAAAGCTCACAAGAGTCATATAGGACCTTTAAGGTGGAGTTACATTTGAGCCACTATCCACCACTCACTCTGCGCAACCTGTAAGGAGCAGTGCAGTCCTCAGGGATCCACACACTTTGACAAAACTCTGTCTGGAACCTTATCTTGTTTACCTGATTCCATAGGGTGTGACTGACAGGTGGATCAACCAATCAGAGAAATGCGTGGTCTGTTTGGGTAAAACAAACATGACGCTTTACTACCCACACATTACTATCATGTTTTTCCACTTCCAGATCCTGCAGGACACCCCAAAAGCCCGTCGGGAGGTAGACTTACACTGCAAAGCTTCTGGGGGGCCCCACATCGTGCGAATACTCAGTGTGTATGAGAACATGCACAAGGAGAAGAAGTGTATCTTCGTCATCATGGAGTGGTGAGTTTCAGGACTGTGCCTTAAACATGGCACAGTGAAGGTACAGATTGTGTGCATTTTATAAGATCAGGAATATTTAACAGTAAATCATTACATTATATGCTACCTGCAATGCATTTCTTTCTACTGACTCCATAAAAAAAAGAACTGCCCTTGCATTCAAAACACTATTGAAACCAGCAGAAGAGACAATGTAATTAGAATTGGGCATGATACTTTGCAGTGACATCAAGCTGGAGTGTTGTACATGTACAGTATCTCTCTGGTGGAATGTCCAGCTGTTACTATCCAAGATTTCAAGATTTTCTGAAAACACAAAATGGATCTACAAAACGCATTTTCAGGCACCTGTGATCAATTCAAGCATTTCTGTTTATTTATCTTGTGACTGTAAATCTATGTGTGAGGAGACAGAGCAGAGCCTACAGCTAACGTCACACTCCCAGGGAATGACATCAGCTGCAAAGTATCAATAGCTGCAAATAAATCACAAGGCATACTTTGATCATTTGTTTGCTATTAGATTTCAATTTGAATGGACTTGGATCAAAATTTGCTTCTCATTTTGAAAACACATGTTTAAAAAATGCTGAAAATGTGTCTCTGTGGGAAAACCTTGTTGTTTATCAGGCCCATCACACATCTGGCAGAGGAATGCATGTTAAATTGTTTGGAGAGGGAGATTTATTGTTCCAAAAAGCCCATGAATGTCAATGTGCTTAAAATCACTACAAAAATGTCAAAGTTTGGCTATTCTTCAGAAGTAGAAATCTGTGTTGTGAAAATGAGTTGTGTAAAAATAGTTGTGTTTGGGCTCCTCTCCATGACTCAGATTGTTCAGTTTTGTTTTGTCTGTTATTTGTCAGTTTGAACGGAGGAGAGCTGTTTAACCGGATAGAAGCCAGAGGAGATCAGGCCTTCACCGAGAGAGGTACTCAATTGTGTATAATAGCCTAAAGATGCTTAGTAGGGTTGGGTGGTATCCAAATTTTGATACAGTTAAACCTTCTCAGGATTTGACTGCAGTGAGCTATGACGCCGCAGCTCTATACGGTGTATGCGTATGACATGCAGACCCATAATCACTGAAAAGTTTCACATGAACCATCTCCAACGCAACACACACACCGAACAGATTTACCGCACATCCTCTGTCGCAGAAAGGACACATATAATCCACTGAGTCGTGTTCTTTAGTTCGACAGAAGCTGAACCGCATCAGCGCGCAAGGAAACAGTTGTTTATCAGCGTTTTATAGTTTATGCAAATGAGCCATGTGGTTTTAAGTTTCATTTCTGTAAAACGTGAACAAATGTATGCCTGAAGTCAAAATACTGCCAAATTGCAGAAGTACTAGTATTTTTATTTTTGGGGCGGACCAACTTGCTTGCGGCCTGACTTGCCATGAGTGTCACGTCACAATAGAACCAAAATAATCAAACGTCATCTCTCCACACAGTTAAAAGAAACATTGTAAATACTATTCATTTTAAATTGTAATAGTAATAAATTGAAAATACACACACATACCACACCTTCATTTGTGCTGAGCAAACAAATGTAGGTATCAATAAATTAAATAATTAAATTATATTTATATTAGGTCCTTATGTGCTGCAGATTTTTTAAATGACAGTAATGAAACTGATACCGTTGCTACTTTTTGATACCGCAGGATACCATAATACCATATTACCACCCAACCCTAATGCCTAGAGCCTAAAGGGCCCATATTGCACTGTTTTCTGATCTGTTATAATGTTGTTTCCTCCTCAAAACATGTAGACATACTAGTAATAAATCGCTACTCAAATATGTGTGAAAGAAGCAAAATGGCTTAAAGGTCATAAAGAGCCAATTTAGCATAAGATAGAACTTTTAAATTAGTTTACTAAAGTTTACTAATTGTGAATAATTACTCTACTATACTATAATGCTATATATGCTATTACATATGTACATAGTACTATTCTCATGTTTAGATTTTACTATAGTATAGTAAGTGTGAGGTCAAAGATGTGATAGCCCAATGAGAAACTATCCGTCTGTTTAATGCTGTATATATTCTCTCTATACTGAAAATGTTCTACTTTTTCTTTTTGAAGATTTGGAGTTATTAGTTTAAATATAGCAATAAACTAAACCTTGAAATTCAAATTGAAGTGTAAGATTGCTTATTTGAAAAATGTAATTAACTGATTGTAACTGATGCACACAGAAATGAAAGCCACAATACTATATCATTAAGAGTGAAATAAAATGTCATCTCTCTAATCTTATTTTCTTAAAGATGCACCGTGTAACTTTTTGATTGAGGTCCATCACCTGCTGGTTTCGACAGTATGGAGATGCCATTGCTCTACCGAGAATGTTTAACAGTATGACATTAAACAGCTCTACAGGTGGTTTTAAAGCTCAAAAATACCTAGAAAAACAGGCATTCTCACTGTGTGGGGTCACCTCTCCACAGATATGACTTGTAACTTGGTCTTGTTTGATCTCTATGAAATTAGAAAGGTCTAATGCCATACTGTGAAACATTCCAGACAAAGAAATAATGTCCTCATGGAGAAAAGCATTTGACGGACCCTCCACCAGAAAAGTTACACAATGCACAATGCACAGCGTTTTTGAGTGTCTGGAGCTATACAAGTGTTATGTATTATTATTATTAAAATACATGCTTTCTTCCATTTAGAGGCATCTGAGATTATGCATGACGTTGGGACGGCCATCAGCTTCCTGCATCAGATGAATATTGCTCACAGGGACATCAAGGTACATCTTTAATTCTCCATACAAAAACAACAATTAATTCAGTAATAAGTAGGGATGGAGCAAGAAACAATTTTTACACACCACCAGACTGGGTCCATGAGAACAAGACAAGACGAGATTTTGACATTTGTAGTAAATAAGTAGTGCATTTCACAATTTTGGCTTTTTGGATATTCGTATTTAATTTATGTAATACTTTAGCGGCCATTGTAGTACTGCTTTTTAACTACAGCTTCTCAAATTTCATTACTCGCCGTCTTGTAACTCTTTTTTTGTTCAAGCGAAAGGTAAATTCAGGGGAGATCAAATTTGTCTCGTGAGATCTTGTGGCACGAGATCTTGCCCCATCTCTAACAATAAGTAATTTGCTTGCATTGTTACAGCCTGAAAACCTGCTGTACACAACTCAAGACAACAACGCCACTCTGAAACTGACCGATTTTGGATTCGCAAAAGAGACCATCATTCACAACAGTCTACAGACCCCCTGTTATACTCCTTACTACGCTGGTACATCCTCACTGACACACGCTGTTTAAGTTTTAAGTTATCTTCTCACCCACATTGTTTTTGTAAGCTACTTTAGCCAATCAGTGCATTTTTGACTTCTTCAAACGAAACAGCATTTTCAAATTCCTACAGGTCAGGTCAGAATCCTATGATGGATTTTTATATTACGCAAAATTGACTCTTGTAAGGCATGTTATAATGTTCTTACCTCCTCAAAAATATACCTGGAGTTGTGTTTTGTTTTGGTAACCCTTCATTATTAGTCTGTCTACATCTCCAAAGCTCAAAATGCTCTGTTCCACGTTGTGGTGTCATGAGCTGGTTATTTTCAAGTTAACAGCTACCTTTTATCGTTGGTTTAGCAAACATTGGCAATTCTAGGTTTTTTGTTTGAGGGTTTGTGTGTTAAACTTGTGTGAGTGAAACAAAACACAACTCAAGGTGTGTTTTTGCTCAGGAAACATTATAACATACTTGTAAACTCAAAAAATAGTGTAGTATGGGTTATTTAAGATTCACTTTAATGTCCCTGTATCGTATTGTCAAAGGCCCCACAATATTACCGTGGACCATCACAAGTGTCTTTGCTTAAATTTATAGTTATGGTGCAGCAATAGCTAAAAAAAAAAACAGAGGGAACTACATAGACCATGATCCTTTGCTGTCTAACATGTAGCAGACTACATGAAGAAATAACAATTAGAAGCACTTTTAGATCTTACTTCTTTGGATTAAATCTTTTGAGATACATTTTTAAAGAAGAATAAATATCGAGAGATTTGGATATCATTGCATCCCTATTCAGGACTACGTTCGCTGGAGGATTGTACAGATAGTGCATGTTTTGAGTTGATGGGGAAACCGGTTTCGCCTGCAGGAAGCCATGGTGCTGTGGTTGAGTGGCTGCTGTAACTGTCAGACTGTAGATTTGTTTACCCGCTTTGTGGTTAATATTTCTGTAATTACTAGGCCTGAGCAATTACTCGTTCACAAAAGCCTCAGAAAGTGCTGCCATTATTCAAAACCAAAGATGACTGAACTGTAAAATCAATATGGCAGTTTTGTGGAGCCAGTCTTTAACAAATAATGACAAGGTTCAGCATTTGTGGATCATATGTTTGGTTATTTGCTTCAAAAACTCAGTTATATTGGCCCCTGTCCTATAAAACATGAACACCACCTATTATTAGCATTTTTAGTAAGTAATATATTGTATATGAAGAAATTTTATTTACTTTATGTCTTCATTTGTTTCAGCTCCAGAAGTTCTTGGTCCAGAGAAATATGACAAGTCCTGTGACATGTGGTCGCTGGGGGTCATCATGTACATTCTGTGAGTGTCAGAGCTCGTCTTGAGGCTATAGTTTACGGAGTCATTTCCTATGCACATGTAAAGACCCCCACAGCCACTAGAGGGCCCTGTAAGCTAAATGTTTCACCTTTAGCTGCTCTGAAACAACATAAAGACTAATTGAGTGAATGTATTGTATTTGAAAGTGTCATTTTAAAATCTATTTCTGTTTTACAAATTAAGTATAATACCTGTGACAGTGCACTGACAGCAGCTTTTTGTTCAACAGGTTATGGTATGTTTGTGGATCATATGATAATTATTAAGAAAATAATGAGAATAAAATGTTCTATTATATTGTATTATAATAATCATCAAATAAAAGTGACAAAAAATAGCAAAATACTAAAACGATTTACATATTTGTATCAAGTAGAATAAAATCTATATATATAATATAATATATAATAATAATATATATAAATACAAAATAGAGCTATAGGCTATTTACTAGTAGACGGGTCATGGAGATTCAGATTCAGAAAACTTTATTGGTCCCAGAGTGTAATTCATTTGCAGCATTCTGAAGTTCTCACACACAAACACACCGTGTGTCAGTCCATTCCAGTCTACAAGTGGAACTCAATACAGCAATGTACAGTATTACAATCCAAATAACTTTAAAAGATTCTACCATTAGAATTGGGCATACAGATAAAGTACACAGGTGAAAATAGGGTCCTCATAAAGCTCACTTATGCTGATGTGTGTTGCTCTGGTTTTAGACTTTGTGGGTTCCCTCCTTTCTACTCAAACACGGGCCAGGCCATCTCTCCCGGGATGAGGCAGAGGATCAGAAGAGGCCAGTATGACTTCAATGATCCTGAATGGGACGAGGTTTCTGATGAAGGTAAGGTTTAAATGATCGATCATATATGGAGATAGGCCTAATGTGTCTTATTTTATTGTATTCAGCCAAGCAGATCATTACCGACTTGCTGAAGACCAACCCAAACGAGAGGATGACGATTCAACAGTTCATGAATCATCCATGGATCAGTGTAAGGACTCTTTATAAACACATCCACCTTTATAAGCTTGTATTTAAAAGTAATTCATCTTAATGCCTTTTCAATACTGCAGCAGTCCATGGTGGTTCCTCAAACGCCTCTGCACACTGCTCGAGTTTTGACACAAGAGAAGGATCTATGGGGCAATGTCAAAGTAAGATTCCAGTTTATCCACTAGAGGGCAGTAAGACATAAAATTCACTTTACAGTATTTGTTAGTTATTGGGAATCAGGGGTGAATATAGTGTAGTCTAGTTCTTAATTGTAGTTTGTTCAGTATTATGTACTTTAGTTCTCCAATTACATTTTGATCTTGCCCTGTTTACTCCTAGTTCTATGGTTTAGTTTTAGGTCTTTCATTGCTATCTTATTCCTGGTTCAGTCTAGGTATAGTCCTGACTCCTGGCCATGCCCATCTCAAGATTACGAGATTATAAATATTTGATAAGGTGTGAAACATTATAAAACTGCCCTAACAAACATGCTTTTTTTTCAACAGGAGGAAATGACCAGTGCTTTAGCTACAATGAGAGTGGACTACGAGCAAGTGAAAATCAAAGAGTTAGATTTGTCCAGTAACCCTTTACTGAACAAGAGGAGGAACAAGGGAGCTCCCAGGGGAGAAGACGGGGCAGGCAAATAGAAAATATACATGTTGTTTTAGCTATTTAGTCATTGAAATGTCATTATTTTGTATGGATCAGTTTTTAATAAATGCATTATTAGGTTTTACACTTGTGTGAGCGGGTGATTGGTATGTCTGGTAGTAACAGTCTAGTAAGTGTCTCTCAAGATAAACTCACTGACCACTGCTGTCTATGTCAGATTGTTCAAATGCAGTATGTTTATTTCTCACCAACCTACAATGAATACTTACTTAAATGTTGTTTAAATACAAGCATTTATGCTTATTTTTAAACAACACATTTGTGCTTTGTATTGCACAAGCGCTTTGTGTTGCATTTTTTTGTATGAAAAGCGCTCTATAAATAAAGTTTGATTGATTGATTGACTGACATTTCACCTCTTTTACTGGTCAGTCTCCTATTCAGAGTTTTATAAGCATGTCACTGTAAAGGTTACAGTTGGGATAGGATTGGGTTCTGGTTGGTTTTCCTGGTTGTTGGTGGTTACTGGAAACAACAGTGTTCAGTCAAATACATTTGCATGAGTCCGCTGCATTGCTCTGTCTATTCAAAATAGTGAGGGACAGTATAAAGGTACATTGACAGAGGACAGGTGAATACAGGACAGGAGCGAGCCTGTCTCATCAGTGACGATGGGGTCAGTGGTGATGGAGTCCGGTCTGATGGGGTCTGTTTTGATGGGATCCAGTCTGATGAGGGCCAGTGTGATGGGGCTTGAGATGATTCCTGGTTTCCAGGTGATGAGTGACCTTCTGACGATAAAAGAGAAGAACATCATTATCAGCCTTGTAGAGCCACACTGTACGGTCAGTCCCTGTTTACATTTGATATTTGAGCTAATACATGTAAAGACAAAGATCTCCACTTAAGCGTCAATCTATGTATATATGTACATCTACAAGTGGTAGAAATGGGATTTCTCCGCAAAGAGGAGGGTGCTCCCTTAGAGATAGGGTGATGTCAGTCACACGAGAAGAGCTTGGAGTAGAGTCCTTGCTCTACATGGAGAGGAGCAGCTCAGGTGGTCCAGGCACTTCTGCTCAGACTGCTGCCTCCATCACCCGGCCCTGGATAAAGGAAAGAAAATGTATGGAGAGCTAATCTAGCTGTTTTGAGGACTACATCTGGGCCCTAGTGTGTGACTATCTTTATGATACCTTAAAAACTTAAAGTTAATTTAATGTGACATAAACAGACCGATATATATATTTTTAAAAAAAACATTACATTAGTTTTACATTTGAAAGCATAGATTAAACTGAAATTACTTATTTGCTGCTTTTAAAATGGTCACGTTTATATTGAGATTTGAATCATTTACATTACTGATGAACAAAATATCCTGACCTGCCTCATCAAAGTGATCAAAACAGATGTACTGCCTTCATCACTATGGATCATGTCATGTGCAAACTTCATTTATAGTCTTGTATGTCTTACTCCTGCTCCGCAGCTGATGAAGTGCACAGTGGCCCAGGTGCTGCAGTCCACAGAGGAGCCAGAGGGGGCGCTGTGGAGGAGTTTGGGCTGTGGAGTCCTGTGTGTGATTAGAGACAGCTCCATCAACGCCTACTTCCTGCGCCTCTTCTCTGTTCAGGTCAGAAAGGGCTGATGCCAGAAAAAGTATTTCCTTCCTTCATTTGATATTTTCTTGGTTCAGACAATGAGGCTTTCAATATTATGCTTCATGAATATTGTCAACACATAAACTTCAGCTTTCCACTTTGATGCTATGTAACACACCAAAAAATAGAAATCAATAAATAAACAGTATGAGTCAAAGCATGTTATTGCTATGCCTTTAAAGCTCTCATATTAGGCTATTTTCTGATCTAGGCTATAATGTCCTCGTGTTTTGTTAAATTCACACAAAAGCCCTGTGTATTTAGGCTGAGATATTCTTTTAACAGAAAACAACTCTGTTTCACATTGTCATGTCATGTGGTAATACAGAAACTGTGTTTTTAAACTCCATACACTTTCACTAGAATCATTTGGATGATTTCAGCCTTGGAAATGCCAACTGGAACAAAATGTAAAAGGGTGGAATAGAGCATTTTGAGATTTAGAGCTGTAGACAGACTAATAATTACTCAAACATGTGTGAATGAAACAAAACACAACTCCAGGTATGTGACAACATGGCTAAAACCTCACAAGAATCAATTTTGGGTAACATAAGCCCTTTAATGTTCCATATGGCATTCAACTATATCCTGCGACTTTGTTTTGTATTTTTCACCACTCCACAGTTCTGACCTATAACTTGATCTGGTTGAGTCGTCTGCTTGTTTCCATGGAGATGACATATGGTGTAACATTGCTGGCAAAACTCAAAACACAAAAAAACATCCCCATAGAGACAAACAGGTGACGGAGCCTTTACCCTTCAGTGCAGTGTCAATTTTCATTTATTTCTTGTGTGTTTGATGTTGTGACACTGTAGATGTCTTTTTATGCTCTATGAATGAAATAAATAAAAAAAAATAAATAAAAAAAATAGAAACAAATCAGAGCGGTGTGTGTTGGAAAGAACTCTCCTTATGGACATTTCCTTTATAAACAATAACAGCCTTATCCTTATCTCAGCTGAGGGTGTGTCTCTAATCTCTCTCTCTTCACTTTCTCTTCTTTCATTCTCTTTCTTTCTTTCTGTTTCCCTTTCTATCTATCAATCTCCTTCTTTCTTCCCTTCTCTCACCCCTAACCCTCTCTCTTCTCTATCTATCTCTTCTCTATCTCTATTCCCTCTCCAGCTCTTTCTTTCTCACTCTCCTCCTCTCTCATTGCATCTCATCTCCCTCTTCTTCCCTCTCTCTCTGTCCCCATCTCTTTCTCCCCCACTTCTCTCCCTCCCTCTCTCTTCTCTCTATTTCCCTCTACCCCTCTCTTTTCTCCCCCTATATTTTCCCCTCCTCTCTCTCTCTCTCTCTCTCTCTCTCTCTCTCTCTCTCTCTCCCTTCCTCTGTCTCTCTCTCACACACAGAAGGCAGAGCTGCTGTGGGAGCATGAGGTCTATGTCCCCTTTAAGTACACCGTATCCCGCACGTACTTCCACACTTTTCCGGCCGACGTAAGACACACAACAACTGTTCTTGTTTACAAAATAAAAACATTTTGTACTTTGGGGGATTTTATTTGTGAATATCTGTATTTTGTGTGTACTATTTTTCCACAGGGACATCAAACCGGGTTCAACTTCGCAGATGAAACAGAGGCAGAGGAGTTTCATTTTGCTGTGGAGACTATTAAAGAAGATCTAGGTTATAAAATATATCAACATTACATTATAAAACTACACAATACGAGTATAGCTTACTACTTTAAACTGTCCAGATTATGCTATTTTCTGATTTATGTTCTATGTTGTTGCCTCAAAAATATACCTGGAGTTGTGTTTTGTTGCATTCACACATGTTTAACACACAAACCTGCATATTTAGGAGTACATTTTGTTGCACCTTGTGATGTCATGTGGTAATACAAGAAGTACTCCACTGTGTTTTTAAGATCCATACACTTTCACTAGAACAATTTGGTTAATTTCAGACGTGGAATTGCCAATCTCAACTGAACTAAAGGTAAAAGGAGCTGTTAACTTTGCATAGACCCATCCAAGATGCAAAATTGAAAACACCATTAAAATTTTGCCATAGTAAAGAATACAATAAATGTGCAATCTTTTATGCTCATTTATAAGACTGAACTAACTGAACTAAAGGTAAAAGGAGCTGTTAACTTGAAAACAACCACAGTATTTGAGCTTTGGCGATGCAGGCAGCAAATGATCCTGCATTACTTTAACACATGTGAATGAAACAAAACACAACTCCAATTATGTTTTTGATGATGTAACAACATTATAACACGGCTTAAAGCTGACAAGAATCAATTTTGTGCACGATAGGGCCTTTAAATATTAAATTAGCCAGTTATGTTCACATAGGATTTGCATTGACCCGTCCATGATGCAAAAATGAAAACGCCATTCAAATTTTGCCATAGTAAAAAATATAATAAATGTGTAATCTTTTATGTTAATTTATAAGATTATATACAAACCTGGGCATGCACATTTTGCTATGAACTCAAAATCATTACAATGTATACATATTGAATAGCTAACAAAATATAAATGTATGATAATGTTTGGATAATAATGGAAAGAAAAATATAATTACATATAACATCTGTGCTATAAGAGCAAATTACTCAAAACTGATTCACCTTTTATTTGGTATGCTATAATATCCTCACAAACATTAAACTCTGACTCTTTTTTAGACAAGCTTTCACTTGAAAACACTTCCGAGAAATCTGACGTGTCATCTGAGATCTCTGATGCAAGGTAATAACATGTTGGCAAAATAAGACAGACTCACAATAACAGACTAAACGATCTGATGTAACATAACATTTGTTTTGTGTTTAGAGAAAAACCTTCGTCCCACACAGAGACAGAGACGAGCAGCCCCACATTGTCACCAACAACTGCTTCTACTTTTGTGAGTGACTTTAAGCTAAACATTCACAATTTTTGGTTCAGAAAAAGACAAATAAGTGTGGCACCACTGGCGCAACTACTATGTTTTATTCTGTTGAATTCAATTTTTTTTTAATATGGCACATTTAAAGGATCCATTACGCTGTTTTCTGATCTATGTTATAATGTTGTTTCCTCATCAAAACATACATGGAGTTGTGTTTTGTTTCATTCACACATGTTTAACACACAAACACTGCATATTTGGCGTCTCTCAAACAGAAAACACTCTGTTCCACTTGGTGATGTCATGTGGTAATATAGGACGTGCTCCAATGTGTTTTTAAAGTCCATACATCTTCACTAGAATAATTTGTGTAATTTCAGCTCTGAAACTGCTAATCTTTACTGAACTAAAAGTCAAAGGTATCTGTTTACCTGATTATTGCTTCATGACATCGCAAGGTGGAACAGAGCATTTTGAGCTTTGGAGATGTAGACAGACTAAGAATAAAGGATTACTCAAACATGTGTGAATGAAACAAAACACAACTTCAGGTACATTTTTGACGAGGTACCAACATTATAACATGGCTTAAAGCTTAGAAGAATCAATTTTGCATTATATAGAACCTTTAAAATAGAACCTTAAAACAACTTCTAGTTGTGTCTCTTTCTTGTGAAGCACTTCAGATGACCAAAGTGCTTCACAAAAAAGTAGAAAAATAAAAAATACAGATAACATGATACATAGGAAAAGTAGAGTAAAACACCAAGATATCCTGTCTACCTCGTATTAAATGCCAGGGAGAAGAGGTGTTACTCAAATAAGCATTTTTATTTATGGAATTTGTTTTCATAAATATAATGCTGAGCCATCAGATTTTTTTTTTTGAATTTTTTTTACCATGATAGCAGGAAGAAGTTCTTTCTGTCTGTCTGACACATTGTTAGTATTTTAAGCATGACTTTTATCCCTAGCCCAGCTTTAGAACAGCTTTCTCACGTGGACAGGTGAAGCGGGGTGAATCACCGAAGGACAGACAATTAGATCTCTTCCCAAAGCTCTAAATTGCTAGCCAGACTGGCGCCACCTAGTGCCTCCGCTCAATTTAATTTCTCTCCAGCAACTAAGTCTGGAATCGGTATACACTAGATGGTTTGCAAAAACCCAAGAAGTGTGAGTTTAGGTACCAGCCAATCAGCGAAGAGCCATACATTCTGTGTTGGCAACGATTCCCGAGATCAAGGATTGAAGAGAATGTTTGGTGAATTTTATCAAGGGGAAAGACGTTATTGTCCTTCTTCCGACAAGATTTGGGAAAAGCTTAATATACCAGTTAGCCCTGTTAGCGGCGCATTGCATATGTGATGACCAAATAGCAGCGACTGGTTAAATGAAAAAAAGTACCTGCCTACCGTTGTGCAAACAAATTCTAATGCTGCAAGGTCAGACAGTTTCTACAAAGTGAAAGCAGCTGATAAATCAGGCTACTATATTGCAACACACTGAAACTTTTCTGGCAAAGGGTCCATCACCTGCTTGTATCCATAAATATGTAACTCTTTTGAACAGTATTACTTTAAACTTGTACATCTCAGTGGGGACATGCCAGTGACTTCACCAGGCCAAGTTACTGCTCAGTGAAGAGGCTGATAAGCTTGAGTTCATTTAGAGCAAAAACAATACCAGTAATTAAATAAATAAAGTAGATATGTTTAATATTTTACTGTGGAAGATTCCTCGCAAAGCAATAGCGGAGACTCCACAAGAAATGTTACACAGTGTACCTTTAATGGGGAGAAAAATTATTACTTGTTTTGTTTAGAAAATGTTGAGTAATGCATCTTTGATATTATGTGTAATTGTGCTGAACAGTGATCAATGCAAAGAGTGTATTGTTTATGAGCACTATTTATAGAAAATGCATATAAGCAGAAGGTACACACATGTACTATGGGGTATTAGTATTTAGTATTCTCAGTACATGTATTCAGTTACTTTCCAACAATGCATATGCGTCCGTCGCTTCCTTGGATAAACTTTATTGATCCACAGAGGAAATTACTTGGAAACAGTAGCTCACACATCACGATATATCATAATAACTAAGAGAAAAAATATATAAGTAGCAATAATACATTTCACATAAATAAGTAGCAAAAATAGCAAGAGACCGGTGTCAAATAAGGCAAAATTATATAAAAGTAAATGTAAAAAACTTAAATATAAATACAATTTCCCCGTACAGGAGCATGACAGTGAGACGTTCCTGAAGAGGCTCTTGTCTCAGAGTCATCTCACAGAGGAGGACCTGAGGATACGCAGTGTGAGTGACATTGTGGATCACATCATCTCTCAGTTAGGAGGAGTCCAGGCTGCACAGAAGGAGCTGCACAGAGGGCTCTTAGGTACTGTGTTCATGGACTACATTTGTGTGCTTAATTCATTCAATATACACATGGTGGTGGTAAGCTAACACTGTGGTATGACTCATTTCCCAGAAGAATGAGGGAGGATGAGATTTTGACATAATTTATACCAAATAAATTCTGTAGTTCACTTAAAGGTCGTGTATAGACCTTTTTCACAACACCCGAAAGTGCCGAAGTAGGGTAAACGTCACTTACGTTAATGCTTTTTTATGGCCAATATTTGTGGAAATGTCTCACATATTTTCCACCAGCTTCATAAATCTGCCCCATCACCAAATCTTCACCCAACAAGGTCGACAAAGAACATACAGTATACTGTCCATGAAGAATTTATCCACAACTATCAAGGTAAAAGATGAAAACTTAAAGGTGAACAACGACGACGCATTAGTGAACTACTCCTCAGCAAAACTAACATTATGGTCAAGAATAAAACAGAAGTAATAAGTCATTCATTAATATAGTTAACTTGTAAACTCAGACAACAGATGTTCACAGATTACATGTCTAGCATTGAAACTGCACAAATCTCTCTGTCTATGCTAATATCTACATCATGAAATTGATTTTTAATTTTCATTGTAGAATCAGTCTGAGTTAACAAGTTACTTATGTTTTATTCATGACCATAACATTAGTTTCGCTCAGGAGTAGTTCACTAATGCATTGTCGTAGTTCGCCTTTACGTTTTTGTCTTTCTTACCTTGATAGTTGTGGATAAATTCTTCATGGACAGAATATGTTCTTTGTCGACCTTGTTGGATGAAGATTTGGTCATGGGGCAGATTTATGAAGCTGGTGGAAAATACACGAGACATTTCCACACATATTTTGTCATAGAAAAGCATTAACATACGGTACGTGACATTGATCCTACATCGCGGCACTTCCGGCCATTGTGAAAAAGCTCTATTACACAAGATTGATTCTTGTGAACTTTTAGTCATGTTAGAATGTGGTTATCTCATTAAAAATATGGCTGGAGTTGTGTTTTGTTTCACTGACACATATTTGAGTCATACTCTCTGTTTACATTTAAAACGCAAAATGCTCTGTTCCACCTTGTGATGTCATGACGCGGTAGTTTACAGGTTTACCTTTCACCTTCTGTTCAGCAGAGATTGACAAATGTATTACCAAATGACATCACAAGGTGGAAAAGTGTTTTCTGTTTGAAAGAAGAACCTAAATATTCAGGGTTTGTCTGTTAAACATGTGTGAATAAAACAAAACACAACTCCAGATATGTTTGTGATGAGGAAACAACATTATATCATAGATCAGAAAACTGTGTAATATGGGCCCTTTAACAAACGTGAACCAAATAAGCTAATGCAAACTAGTACTTGTTTTGCTTAAATTTTGTGATTTTAATGCTGTGTTGGTAATGTTACTTATGGGACAGCCACAGTTAATGAATTGTGGCCCACTATTCTATTGGTACCTATAAGTGCTATTCTGTAGTTACTAGTTACTCATTCAGTGCATCCTCTGCTGGCTACTTTTGAGCTTTATTTATACTTAAAAATCAGTTTCTTGTCTCTGTAGAGTATTTTATTTTAAGCAAAAATAATTATGGTGCCCAAAAGTAAAGAATCCAAATTAATATAACATCTTTAAATTTTTTAAATGAACAAACAGATCTGAGCCACCATCATGAAGTATGGAAAATCACTGTTGCAAATGAGCTTCCCTAAATGTTACAGGATCCGGCTCCAAGACCTTACCTCGCTCTACAGGCTCCGCCCTGTCTCAAAAAAAAGGCCCTCTGCCCCAGACCCCCTCTTCAACAGGACCCCCCATCACAGAACAGGAGCCTCTACTGTACTCTAACACTGCACCTGTGAGGGTCAAGAAGAGTGTAAGTTTCAGTGTAAGACCCTTATCAAAACATCACCAAATTACCAAATTACTGTTAGAAAAGTGCAATTATCAATGCAATCAATGTTTGTTTTTTTTTAACCAAAGGCCCCTGTGGATGGAGGAAAGAATGCCATGTTGTCTGCGCTCACAGAACTGTTCAAGAAAAAACAGCTTCTGCAAAATGAGGAGAATGAAAATGAATATCAAAATGAAAAGTAATATTGATATTATTATATCTATGTAATAGTGCTTGTAAACTGCTTCAAATAATTGATATAACTGTCAAAAGTTATATGATGTTAAGTCCTCCTATAATCCAATAATAAAACCAGATCAGATGTTTTCTTAATAAGATAAAATGAGGCAAGGGAAATGAATTCACATGAAAGTAGAAATATATTATTTTTCTAAATTCAAGCCAAATATTAAAATATAGCTATGACAAATCTCTTCATGAGAGATGTTTAAGAGGAGTGTCAGGAGTCTGTGGTTTTGCCTGTAAGATGTACAGTATTTCATTATAGTGACTGTGTACCTGTGTTTATTTAATTGCTTCCTCATAACATAGCGAGTGTTTCTCAAGATGTGGAGATCCTTCAGGTCGTACTTGGACAGCTCTTAAGTTTGTGGATTTGTCTAAATTAGAATTCATTATATCCACTTTTCTCCTCCTTTCGAAAATTTCTCATTTAGAACAACAGAGGAGATTATGTAGCCCACTTTTAGACCTGGTTCAATGCTTGATTAGAGCTGGAATAGTCCTGCAAATAATGTACTTGATTTAGATCTGGTGGTACTTGGAAAGATTTTTTTTTTTCTTTGGTGGTTCTTGGTGTGAAGAGTTTGAAAGCCACTGACCTAGTGTTTGGGATAGAGCAACAAAATCAAACTGTTCAGGGCCCTCACATAGCTATAACTTCATTAACTGCGTGTTAGAGTAATCCTTTATTGTCTTGCATTTGAGAATTTAGTGTACTGAAAAATTCAGTTTTCACCTACCCCCTATCTCCGCCCACAGGTCTGTAAAGAATCAGAATGTACGTGAGCGTGGGTTAACATTGTTACACAGACCAGTTTAAAAGTTGAGCCAAATTATGAGTCATCTGATGGGGCAACAACAAAACAATAGAAAAGTACAAACCCGTTCAGAGGCGTGGGCAATGGAGCACGTACTGGGAGACGCACACACCCACTGGGACAACAACAAGCGCACGTGCGTCTGGATCTGCGCGCGCGGGGGTCAGTGGAGAAGCACGAGCGCAGCCCTGTTTGGTTTCATTCATCGGATTCACAGCTACAGCACGGAACAGCGCTGCTATCCTGTGCCCCTCTCCACGGCCCCGAAAACGAGCTACAACCGGGAGGATGAGGGGCTCCTATAGCCCAACAAACCCCCGGAGCCGGGCAGGTACGTGCACGCTCTCATCCGTGGCATTTTGCGCTATTTTCGGTGAGGATTTGTGCAGGAAAGAGTGGCGGAGTGTGCAGGGGAGCAGCAGCAGCAGATGAGCGAGGGTTGAAGTAAACAAGCGTCAGTCACGTACGCACCGAGCCATAAGGAAGCATCGACTACGAGTTAGAGCAATAGACAACCTGATCATATTACATTAAATGGAGGTCAGTTATTAAGGAAGGTGATGCTAGCTTTTGTCTAAATGTAAGGCTCAGATCGTCTGTGTTTGTGGATGAAACTGGTGCAGAGCTTGTTAGCCCGTTAGCCTTTAGCTTCTGTAGTTTTAAATGGAGAGACACATGTAAACACAGTGAATTGAAGCATGCTTTAAGTACTCAGTTCTTTAAAATTAATCGTGCGAAATCGTTTATCATAACGTATTGTTACCGGTGTATATAGCCTAGCCCACGCTGAATGAATAGGATCCTTCTAGTATATTCTGGTGGAAGGCAATAAAGTTGAGTTGCAAGGGCTATTGTAATGTTTTGTCTTATTAAATAGAGCTAAAGGCCAAAAAGTGCAAAATTGTATCCTAATACATCAACATTTGGCAATATAACTTGTTTTGCGTGTCCTGCTAACCTTTGTTCTAGTTATCTATTGTCATAAAGAGTTTGTCTATCACATATCACATTCAAGCCTAATTCAATAGATTGTATAGGTGCTTTCTATGAATGAGATCTGTTCATTAATACATGCTGTTTGTATAGACAGGGCTTGATAAAGTTAGCTGCAAACACAACTTTAAGCCATGCACAATAGTTAATCCTCTGATCAGGGATTATAGATAGTTTTTATTATTATGCAATAGTTATATTAGTCATTGTGTGTCCCTGTCAGTCGTTCTGTGCGTTCTTCAGTTCCATGTTCTGTTCCCTTGTAAAGCTGGAGATGAGAGAAAGGCTTTGCTACTTAAAGAGGTCTGGACATCTGCTGCTCCAAATATGGACTTGAATTGTCTCTAGCTCTGCATTCAAACATAGTGGAGCTGAGGCTGTAGTGTCTGATATGCAGAGGAGTAGGAGCAGTTTTATTGTTTTTCTAGAACTGATTTTTTTGGTTACTGTGTAACTTTTCTTTTGGAAGGTCTGGCACTTGCTTGTCTTGGAGATATTTTTGCTTTGAATGTTTCAGAGTAGGGTTTATCTATCTTCATGGAGACAAGCAGGTGACATTACAGTTAGTTACAGGTCAGAATCAGATCTGAGAGGTGAGAATACAAGGTTTGCAACATATTTTAGCATTAAAAACATCTATAATTAACTCTGTGCAAGATAGGTATTGATATGTCACTTTCTGTAGAGCATTCTAAGCAAAGCAATAATAACAATCAAAACAAACTGTACATACAGCACCTTTTAAAGTGTAAGTCTGGTCACTGCTTAGTCCTAGTTTAGACCTACTGGCCTAGTTTAGTTCTGGGTCTTGGCGTCTTTTTGTGCCTGACTAACTCAACTGTAATGAAACACATGAGTCAGGAATCTGAAGCATACGCAGCTTTAGTCTAGTAGTCTTGGAATCTGTGGAGATTAAAGTTTAAAAAGTTGTTGAAATAGATCTATGCTTGCTTTGTTGTCCTTGTTTACTCCTACCCTTTAATATTATTCCACATGGGATCTGTTTTCGTGGTGACGATGAGACGGTGATCCTGGTATGTGAAGTAGAGAAGTGTAGAGTTTCATCTGTCTTGTGTAGAGACTCAATTTTTTGTGAATTTTTTATGTTGTCACTTTTTTTTACTTGTGTTTAATTGTCATTCTACAGTTGGTATTCTAAGCATGCACACATATTTGAAAAAAGACAGAAATATGAATTGCTAAACTAATACAAGCATCTATGCATTTTAGTTTGAGTTCTAAACTTCAGGGTTAGCATGTTTTATACTTAAGATCCAATGGCGATTTTAAAGTTCTCTGCGGAGGACAATACAATACTAAGGTAACTTCAACCTTTTTGATATTGCTTGTGACCATTCATTTTAATCCTTGTCTCAGACCTGATAAATAAAAATGCATCTCTGGGTGGATCCTGTTTGAATACCACTAATCTAAACTATTTTTGCTTCTCGGCAAAGCAGGTGAGGCAGAAACAGGAAAAGCATGCTTTGAGTTGTATAGGCGACTGGAAGGAGTGATCTCAGGTGAGGGGCTGGTCTGTGCATGAAAGTGAATTATACTGTCTGAGGTAACAGGACAAAGCATGTTTATTTAAGGGAAGGTATGTAAAGGCTTGTCTTATAATGCATGTTACCCAAAATAGCTTGTTTCAAAGTGAGCATAACTTCTTAGAGGAGATCTTTGTAGTCCCTTAGTCATGTAGGTAGAATCCATAGCAAAAGGAAATTTAATTCTGTCTAGTGTAGGGTCCCTCAGG
This sequence comes from Boleophthalmus pectinirostris, assembly GCF_026225935.1. Classification (NCBI taxonomy): domain Eukaryota; kingdom Metazoa; phylum Chordata; class Actinopteri; order Gobiiformes; family Gobiidae; genus Boleophthalmus; species Boleophthalmus pectinirostris. The sequence continues at coordinate 32,977 of NW_026571407.1, forward strand.
TGCTAATTGACATGAAGATGTTATTGCCATTGTTTATTGTTTATCTGGATTCCATTATCTGAAAGCAGTGCAATCAGCTAGACTTCCTGGATCAACTGAAATATAAAATCTCTATTTTAACATTTATACATATATTCATTCACTGTTTTACATTGAAAGCAGTCATCATAATGTGATTTTTCAATACAGTAAAACACATTTCTTTTAAACATGCTACATGCTATGCTTAGAATGTTCCATACTATGGCAATAAACCTATCCATCACCATGAAGACAGGCAGGTGAGTCAACCAGGCCGGGTTAAAGGTCAGATATGTTGAGAGGTGACCCCACTCACAAACAGAATGTAAGGTGTTTTTTTCAGCAACAAAAATACCTGTTTAAATGAATGCATTATAATTATGCTTAAAGCCTTACTGTGGAATATTCCAGGCAAAGCAATAGTCTGCGGTCAACTAAAAAAAAATCTTGTTTGACTAAAACTCTAGACTGTGAGATGACTACTCTTCATACTATTCTACTGTAAGGCATTTTGAAAAACATCCGGCTAGTTTATTATACAATATGTTTATTTGGGTCATAATTGATATCATGGCAATACTAAACACTTACACTGTCTAAAGTATTGACTTGTTTTTTTATTATGTTTTGTGTTTTATGGTTGAAAGCCAAAGTAGATTAGATTAGACAAGTGGCTTTGCTCCAAGAGGCAGGCAATCAGAGGCAGAATGTGTACCAATATAATTCAGGATTGTATTGAGTTTTTTTTTTTTTTTCTCATCCTGTTTGTAATTTCTTTGAACAATAATCTCATTGCACAGTCCTGTCTGCTGTAGTGCTGTCACGATACAAAAATTTCGAACTAGATTAACAATACTTAGACAATACCCAGGAAGAAACTCTATACTTAATACCGATTCCATTACCAGGATGATAATACAAAAACACTACTTCTCTAGACAATAGAATGTGATTTTCAACATTAAATAATAGTACTTTCTTTTATGTAATATTACCATGAGGTCTTATATCTGTGTAATCCCATAGTCCAGTCTATGTGGTCCTTGAAACTTGATACAGCTCAAGATCAGCTAATCATCATCTAAAGCTATTCAGGAAAGGTTAAATTCTGTCCTGTGAATGTGACTTTCCTTAGTATCAATACCTGCTCAAATGAGTATCTAGTCTTATTACTTGTTTTAGCATCAATTAGTGTCTGATTCTCACTTGACAACCCTAATCTACAGCATAATATATCTCGTTTATTGTGCATCGCTAAACGTCTTTTCCTCCTCCTCTCATGGCCTGCTTTTGGTCTGTCTCCTGTGTGCTGTGATCATGGCGTTTGCTTGTTGCGGTAGCTTTAGCGCCTCTGCCTGTCTGCTGGAGAAAAACTAGGGGAAAGTTCAACCTCTCGCTATGAATCTGATTACAGGTTCCACGCATGCGCACTGCAACGTTTCCTACACCCTCTGCCTCTCACAATGCAGAGGAGAACTGGGTTATTTGAGGTGAATTGACATAGAAAAAAAACATATTTAGGACATCTTTATGGAGGCTTGTTACTGTGGGAATAGGCGGTTGGCTTGCTATTGTTATTAGAGATTAGTTTCAGCCTTTAGGAACATTGAAAGAGCTGTACATGAGAGAAATACATTGTAATTTCACAGGGAACAGTTTGTACTTTTGGTCTCATGATGGAAAATGACAGTTTTTCAATTTTATGTTTACTATTTACACAATGAACAGATAAAATACCTCCTATGCATTGCTTGTATTCTCTGATAGGATGTTCATGTAGAAGTAGTAGCAGCATTAGAAGAGTTGTTTTGTTTTCTGATTCATAGTAGTCTTTTATTGATTTATTGGTCCATTTATCAGACCGTTATCAGTTATACACTTGCCTGATGACATTATACATTAAACATTATCCAAATAAGTTTGTAATAATAATGCTACTTTATAAACTATTTTCAAAAACATGGTATTACTAACTAAAGACTAAATTATAAATGAATATATTGTAGAATAGAACTTCATTTAATGTGTATTTGCCCTTAATTCTGTAGGTTTTCAAATGCAGTTTTGTCCTTTTGCTACTATATATAGGGCAAGATCTCATGCCACAAGATCTTTCCATGTTTTTATATTTGGCTTGGACCAGAATGGGCTTAAGTGCTGGCGAATTTCTCTTAAGAAGCTGTAGTTCCAAAAATACCACTAAATACTAGTTATACTAATACTAGTTCCAAAAATAGCACAGGATTTGGCATCAGTATATTTTTCTACTGTGAAATGGGTAACTTTTTAATCTGAGTGGCATAATTCCTCCTTTTGGGTTAAGTCCACGTTAGAGTAAATCGTGGGTGCTGGTGTCTGTCACAAACTTGAACTGAAACACATTGTGGTTTCACAAGAACGTTTTGTACAGAACAGATTCTCTCAGAGGCAATTGTCTCATGGTGGTTTGGTCTTTGCTTAAGGAGTGGTATTATTTAGCTGCATCCTCTCCAAACAATCAGATATTTACAATTTTTAAAGTCAAGACTGCATTAAGAGTTGTCAAGATGAATTTTCCTTAAATAGTGTATATGTTCTGGCTAAAAGTAAACCATAAGTAAACCAAATTACTAAATAAAAAATACTTAATACTGTAAGATGGATCTAATTCTCAATCACATCAAAATCTCAGTTTGAATGGTCATATTTAGATTGCAAACCATAAAATATTATTATGGTAAAAACAAAAACAAAAAAAACCCTGCTAACCCTGTTCAAACATGCTCTGAATTGCATTTGATTAATTCAGCTGTTCATATTTCAAATTTCTTTCAAGGATTTCCTGAGACCTATATATACAACATTATATTTGTATTTAATTTGTTGAAAAATAAATGTAAATACATAATCATTCATTATAAATTTTTTTAAAGCTTAATTTTTCATAATTTTATTTTTGCCAGAGCCTTCATTTCATGTCTCATATGTCAAGTGACTTTCTATAATGATTCAGACAATTTCTACAGAATTTCATAACAGCCTTTTTCAGGATGCCATTTACTGTAACAAGTTTGGCTGGCTGAAAATCAACTTTGGGATTACGTTTTGGAGAGTAATGTCAAACGTAATAGTATAGTTTTAAAATGCCTACACTAGTAAGCACTGTGAGTAAGATGTTTCATTTATGTTCACTGGGTATATTTTACTGCAGGCCTTGTGTTATCTAAAGAGGCACAAAAGAGGCTGTTTATTCTTTTTCAGGATCAGAGCTGGAGCCCAGTGTTGTCTTAACAAGATGAACTCACTCCAACAACCTTTGACCTACAACCTCTGACCCCTGACTCGCTCCATGTTTACAAACTCATCAAGTAGTTACAGGAGTGACAGATATCACCAACAAGATTATTACACAATCACTTTAACAGTTGCATAATTATGAATATTAGGAATTGTAGAGGGAACAATTAAAGTCAATATGAATAAACTCACAATTTTAAAGTAATATATACTCTACATGCAAATCAAATACAGTTAGTGACTGTAACTGGGGATGCTTCAACATTATCTAAACTAGATCTAGCATTATCTAAACTTCTTTCCAAATAAAAAACAATACTGTCTCAGCCCTATACAATATTGATGATATTATGAGTCTCAAAATTTGGGAATAGTTATTTTGTTACACCCCTACTTTTCTTTGTAACTCAACTCAAAAGTGTTTGAGATGTCAAGAATGATCTGATTGTTGTTGATAAGTACTGTATATTATCCAGTCAAAAAGCATCGTATTACACAGAACAACGTGTAAAATGACTTTGTTGAGCAATGTTTTATAACAGAGTAGACAGTGCCCTCTGCTGTCATAATTGAAGTGTTACATTAGATAAAATATTTTGTGTTCAGTACTTGCTTTAGCGGGCCATATGATTGACTTTGTACAGCAGTGCACCAGACCAGTGCATTGTCCCTCATTAAAGTCCAGAATATGATGCTCAAAGCACTCATAGTGGAAAAATAACTTAAAAACTTAAAAAATAACATGATTGGTTTTATTTTATTTATGCACAGATCTTTGCCTTTTTTGCATTTGGTTTAGTTCTGGCTTCACTGGCTATACGCTTGTAGACACACATCTGCATTTTGTGTTTTTAACTTAAAATGTAGTAGGTCTGTTTTTGTATGGGAAAAGAGAGAAAAGCAGTTCAATCCCTAAGGCGCTTGTCTAACAGGAACTGTGCCACCTGCTGGTAACAATTAGTAGTGTAGTTGGTAGTTTTCAGGTGGCTGAAACTGTAGTTTATTATCAATACAAAATGCATTGTGGTGAAAGCAGCTTGAGCTCTAAAATGTACAGAATTTACGGTGAAGATGTACATTCACAGAGGAGCACAGAACTACCAGTCAAAGATGTAGATCAGTACCAGTAGGTCAAAACAAAGCATAATTACTTGAATGAAACAAAACACAACTCAAGGCAGTTTTTTTATTAACTGTCTGAAATTGTAGCAAAGTTAAATGCCCCAAAAATTCAATTAAAGAAGGTAGGACAGGCTGTTTTAATGGTTTGCTGAAGCTGTGCTCTGTCTCTGTCTGCATCATTGCATCCATTGAGCCAGGAATGTTCCAGTGTTACACTATGTTCTTTCATTTGTTCAGATCAGAAAGACACATGGACCTACTATGAGGATGGCCTGAAATCAAATGCATACATGTTTTCTCACAGAGAGCAGGGTCGCCTCTCCACAGATCTGAACAAGGCCTATAACTAATCTGCTTGTGAGGAGACAAAAGTTTAATGCCACTGGCCTAATATAAGAGGTTTCAGTTTAATGATGATTTAATCCTAGGCCTGTATGACCCAGTTTACCTCTCATGTTGGAAGCAGGTACAATTTTTTAAAAGAAACAAGAATCTTTTTCTTTCTTATTTGTATGCATTTTTATACTGATTGACCCTGAATCAACACAAGAATCAGCACAGAAGCAGAGTGTCAAGCTTTGTGTGCAAAACATACATATTTGGCATCGTAATAACAGTTTGTTTTTAAAATATATACATATATCGATTTATCAGTTGAACTTTATTTATAAAATATTTTGCATACATACAAAAAAAATGTAACACAAGTGCTTTACAGTGATGAAAAACAATCCCACATTTCCTTCCACCCACCGACCCAGCCCCAACAGCTGCCGACCCCACACAACAAAACAACCCAGATAGTCCCACACTCCCACTTTCAGTTTGAACCATTTTAAACAAATTTTAGCAATGGCCATTTCTTTCTGTGACTAGTTTGTAGATCAAATGAATTCTCACATTGGCTTGTCATTTAAATATATATATAGTTTTTTGTTTTTTTTTTTTAAATGAGCCAGACTTTTGAACGACTCTTTGAAAGAAACAGATCCAAAAGATTTGGATCCCACCAAGAAGCCTCAAGTCCTATCACTAGAATTATCTTTCATTGTATCCCACTCCCAGGAAGAAAGCATAGCAGTATGTTTATTATTAGACTTGATTGCTTTCAGCCAGGCTATGTCTAAGCATTGCACAAAGTATCAAGTGAAATGGGTTGGTGCCTAAAGCCCCTTGGTTGGTTTTCAAACGTCTAGCTGTCGTCAACATGTTTTCTTCATGCTTGACTATTGCGCATGTGTATTTGATGTGACAGGCACTTTTCGTACGTGCTCTCTTCGTGTTCGACTCATGTTAAAACTCATTTTAAAGAACAGTTCGGTTGTTTTCATCTGGTGTCCGGCTGCAGCGCGCACGCCCTCCCACCGGTCCTCTGATTGGATGAGGAGGTTTCTGTGTCGTCTCTGATTGGCTCTGGCGCCGGTTGCATCCCCTGCCCATGTGTGCTGCATGTGAACAGCGAAGGCTCCTTGTTGTTGACTCTATTTCTGTGCGCACTTTCAGCGCAGTTACGGTAAATGGCAAAAAGGTGGATTCTTGGAAAAAAAAAGAGTCTTCATAGAAAATACCACCCTGTTGGAGACAAAAGCACCAGAGTGTACTTAATTTAGAAACACGAATAAAGCCTGATTCTTTTCAAGCCTAACTATAATCACACACCATTAAATTGTAGACAAACTGTATTGGGTAAAGCTACCAGTAAGGTACTAATGTTTATGTGATTTTTGTATGGTAGAAACTGTTACCCCTTCCCCTCCTCCTCACCTGGCCTTTGTTCGCGCTCACCTGTGTTCTCTGGTTTTGATCTGTGGTGTTATGTGAGATTACAAAAGGGCCTTGTCACCCATTTACAAAATCTTCAAAATTCCAACTATCTTAAGCAATCATTTGAGCTCTAGTAATATTACAATAACATTTTAGTTAAGAGACCAGACCATATATTAATCGCCAACTAAGTTCTGGGAAATATACAGTATAAGTAAGTGGTTATTCAGGTAGGGAGAGTTTACTTACTGCTGTTACGCCTTTTGCATGTAGGGCAGCGACCAGAGCTGAGTATATGAAGCACTTATTAATCAATTAGATAATGTCAACAACATCCGTATAATGCAACGTATTAATAAAATAGTTAATGGATCCATTAAATAGGCTAGTATAGTCATACTAGATACAACATTAAGATTTTAATGTTTAGCTTAGGTTAATATACCTTGATAATAGTCCAAACAATGTCAGGAACCTTTACATTTTGATACACATCCAAATGGGAAATAATGCAATAGAAATCATATGATCTTAAATAGTGATTTCTGGTCATTGAAGGCATAGGTTGGAAGTCATAATGCAGTTCATCATGTCTCAAACTATACACCACTTTTTATTTGATGAAAATTTACTTCATATTAATGGAGATCATAAATCCCAACTGAAAAAGTTTGTAGCAATGCAAACTTAGACACACATAACCATGGAGCGTATGTGTGACATGGGAATAGTCTCTCTCCAGGATAAAACTTGTTCAGATGTTCTGATAGAAGCTTAACTCTGTAGTGGTTGTGCTGCTCTGAAGCACAGACTGAAGCCTGTCTGTGAGAAGTGAAGATGCATCATTAGCCATCACTGGACTCATTGTCCTGACAAATTGTGTTTTCATTTCATTCATTCACTTACTTTGTTTACTTTCCCATTGTTCATTCACAGTGCTGGCAGCTCCAAGGCCTAATGCCTCATTGAAAATGGAGGTGTTCTTTAAATCATATACAGAATATAAAATAACTCACAATTGTTCAGATAGTTCATGTAAAATTTTATTAAAGTTTTTGCCCAAATGATATATGTAAATGCTGCCTGTTTAATCACATACATTATACCTCTTCTAAGACTTCCAAAAAGCCTACAATACCAAGAAAATGCAATCTTTTGGTATAACACATATTATTAAAAGCATTAATACCATTTGGTGATCGATGTTTATAGGTGCACTATGTAACTTAGGGTCTGTCACCTACTTGTTTCTATCGATATGCCATTGCTCTGCCTGGAATATGCCACAGTATTAAAAATGTAAGGTAGAGCTGTTTAATGTAAATTACAGGTGTTTTATAGCTCAGAAATGCCTACAAAAACTGGCATTCTGACTGTGAGTGGGGTTGCCTCTCCACAGATTTGACCTATAACTAGGTCTGGTTTGGTCTACATGAATATAGAACCATTTAATACCATACTGTAAAATCATCTCTATGGTGAGTCTAATTTGAAGAGATCTGTCTCTGTAGAGCAGGCATGTCCAAACTATGGCCTGGGGGCCAAATGCAGCCCTCAGATACATTTTTCTTGGCCCTCAGGCTTTCAGGTGAATTGGCCCAAATTACCTTGCATCAATTAAAAAATTTTTTTTACTGCAAGTTTTTTGAAATTCTACCTTGATGAAGCTAATATTTAATATTTAGTGTGTGATTTTAAGGATCTTAGCATGAATAAGGACTCATGGCTCATTCTAACGTGTTAAACACACACACATTTCAATTATTCCCTGTACTGAGCATCAGTCTACGGCCCTTGATCAGCCCTCTGCTTCGTCTGTGTTTAGATATGTGGCCCTTGATGAAAAAAGTTTGGACACCCCTGCTGTAGACAGTTTTTAAGTTGTGATCTTTCTGGCTATGGCCTTGAAAAAGGTCCTGACACTTGTCTGAGGTGTACACACCTCCTTCTTCAGCTTCTCCAAGATGATCCTGTCCATTGCTCCATCCTGGAGGCAAAAGATGAAGGACTCTTTGGGGTAGTACTTCATAATCTTTTTGACCATAGACTGGACCAACTTTTCTATATGGACTGATAAAAATGGGCCAATCTTGGAGCTCCTTAAGTAACTGCTCAGCAATAAGGAAGGAGATGGTTGGAATATCCACCTGCTCCCCTTTACACAGCTTAGTGAGCAGACTAGTGGTCAAGTTCAGGAAGTCCTCACTGTCCCATTTGTACATCTTATGTATCATGCTCGTACCTCAGACCAGATGCTGTTTAGCCACCCAAATGAGAATAGGTGTGAGTTCACCTTCTACAAAATAAGTACAGATCTGTTTCTGTGAGTACTTCTTTTCCAGTTCCTTTATCACATCCCTGGCTACTTTCAGAGCATTGTCACCAGATGGTAGCACAGCAATGTCTTATCCAGGTCATATTGCTGACACTTGTTGTATCTCTCAACTGTCTCTACAACAGTGGATGCTATTATTGTGAAGAGCTCTATGTTCCATGAGTATTCTTTTCTTTTTTCATGGTTACTCTCTTCACTCTCATCGTCACTGCAGATGGACGGTGTTTTTATCACCACTTTGCCATGTGGGATTGAGAAAGGGCCAGGTATCTTCTTAGAAACCAGTGCTGGTGTGGTTGTCGTATTAACTGGCCAATCTGGGGGGATGGAGGTTTCATTGAGGTGGGGAGTTGGGGGTTGGTCTATAAACCTGTACTGGTGTCTTTATGGCACAGTCAGGGGGGTGGTCTTCTCCATAGAGACAGGGATTTTTCTTGAGACGGGGGCTTGTGGACAAACAGGGGGTCTTTTTGGGACAGGGGCTGGAGTCTGCTGCGTTAAGACAGCTAATATTGTACTCATGACAGGGGCTGTTCCCTTGGGTGTGTTTACATTTGCAGACATCAGTTGGTAGATCTCTTCATAAGCAAGGCTGATATCCGCCCTGAACAGTTTTTGTGCTTCCTCTAGCAACCACTCGTCCATCGGAACTAAAACCTCAAGGATCTCATCTTTTACTTGCTGAACTGTTGCTGCCTTGTTGTTAGTCTTTGAGTGGGTCTCTCTCTGTCATGATGGCAAGAGCATTTATAAAGGAGTCAACTCTAAAGACCGTCTGATCGGACTCTGATGTAAGGCGATCACTGAAGCACTGGCTGACGATTGGCACTAGTGTATCTGCTAGTAAACAATCCAGCCCCATCAGCGATGAAACCGCAATGGGTTGAGGTTAGTTCTTGGAGAGAAATGTCAGCTTGGTCAACAATTCAAGCATTCCTTGTTTGGCCATCCTATAGAGGAAAAAGTCCTTTATGGTGTAACGGACCTGATAAAAGAGTTCAGTCTGTGTTTCCTTCAGTGGTCCATTCGTATAGTCTGTGTAAATCGTCTTAATCTTCCAGGCTGCTTCTCTTGTGTCATCACTTAAGCTTATTGTGATGTGGTCTTTCAGTGTTGTAGTTAATGTTTTACTGTCTGTAAGGACAAACAGATGTTTATCAGATCTGTCTAGAATGTCAGCTATCAGCTCAGAGTGTGGAAATCCAGTTTTCTTGTGTGTTTCTCCATGTGCCACAGGACATGCTCTTTCCATCACCTCCTCAATGGGACATCCTGTGTCGGCATTTACAGAGCGAGGGCTGTCTGGTTTGATCTCCAGTTAGGTCATCACTACCTCTTTGGTTCACCTTTGGTTCAGGAACAACAGGTTTGGGAACAAACGGTTTGGGATCAACAGGTTTGGGTGCAGTTGTGGCGTTTGGCTTTGGTTTACACAGGACGGGAGCTTTATTCACATGGACTTGAGGTCTGACTTTAGTTTGGTTTTGCAGTTCCATTTTCTTTTACTCCGTCAGATAGTCCAGATTCACGCACTCTTCCCAAGTGGATTCTAATTTGCGTCCTTCTATATTTCTAACTCGGCGTCTCACCATCAGAGAATTGGACATGTTTGTGCTGGTACTGTGAACAGGCATTATGTCTTCACTGTCATTGTCGTCATTCCAGTTGGTCATCAGCCTATGTAGCGTCTGTCTAGCTCTTATCATATTGGCTGGGGTCTTCAAATTAGAATTTGGTGAGAGAGGGGCTGGGGTGGGCCGTACTCAACAGGGGGTTGCTGTTCCTGTGTTTGTGACAGGGGCTGCTCTCATTGTCAGAGAGTTAGAATCTTCCCTGTTTGTCATCTCAACGGGAGACATTTGACTGTGTTTATGTCAGGTTGTTGACCTGGCATGGTGGACTTTTGTGTATATTTGTTTGAGTGATTCATGTGTGCATGTTGTAATATCCCTAGATGATATAGGTTGAAGTTGAACACTGCTGTGATGCTGCAGGACACAGAGGAGGGACACTTTTAGCTCCTCCACAGGGTCTACTAACCCTCCCTGACCAGTCCTCCTCTTAAACTGCACTGAGACCTTTGACTGAGACGCGCAGTGAAAATGTTGCAGCAAGTGCAACAGTTTGCTGCAGCAAAACTTGAATTTCCCCCTTGGAGTCAATAAAGTATCTCTCTCTCTCTCTCTCAATATTGTTTCACTATTACTATTAGCTAATAAAGCAAGACTTTTTGCTTAAAATGTGCACCACTGAGTTATGTTTTCATCATGATTCACACATTGGAATCATTAAAATGTTTATTTACTGGCTCGAAATTCAGAATATACCACAAAGCACGATTTATGTTTTAATGGAAATGGAAATAAAAATTAAAAATAAATCAAGGAGGAGAGGGTGAGGAGGCTGTTTTTTTTCTGCTGCTGTGATGGAGACGGGGCAAAGGAGGACAGTGATTTGTTGTTAAAACTGCAGGGGACATAGACTGTATTTATATGAATGTAGAGAGTTGAAAGGAAAAAAACTACTTAGCCTGTGTCTGGTGATTAACATCGATACATTTACATCACCAGTTAAAATCAGATAGCTAAAATAATCACAAAACTCATGAATAGGTTTGGTGAGTTTACAAGTAAAAGATCCAAAGATCCAAAACATCGGGTGACATGTGTCAGTTAATCAGTTTTAGAGTAACTGTTGAATTTGGAAGTCAAAGTACAATGAATTTAAAAATAACTTTTTCTCTTTTATTTTAGTCTCTTTTTTTGTTTTTTGTTTTGATACTTGTCAAATCCTGCACAAATGTGAACAAGTAGAGAGAAATCAGATTACTCACATCTGATGGAACTGTTTTCAGTAATCTAATAACTCCAGAAATCCGATTATGATCAGATTTTTACATGCAAGTAAACAGCCAGTAATGCCTGGTGGTTAAAATCCAGTGATGGAAAATAAACTACCAAAATAAAAATACTTAAGTAAAATTTTTAGGTATATGTATTTTACTTAAGTAAATTTTTTACAAAGGATACTTTTACTTCACTACATTTGAGAACCTGTATCTATACTTTCTATTCCATTACATTTTAGATTTGGACAGAAAAGTAAAAAGTACTTTGAAATAATTTGAGTTTAAAATAATTTTATTTGAGTTTCTGTCCCAACTTTAAGCAACCCAAATACACAAAAAGAAGCAAGAAAAATTAAGAAATCAATTGAATCACTTAAAATTAGCAAAATTCACAACATTTTATCCTTTAATTGTTCTAAAAATCTCTGCAAAATAATTTATTTTTACATGAATAACTTTTTGCGCCTGTAATTGTACTTTTACTTAAGTACAAAATTGAACACTTCATCCACCACTGTTAAAATCTAAAAATCACACTGAAAATAGTCTTTCAGTTTGAAGGCACTACAACTTTATTTAATCAACTATGCAATATGGAGACACTTCTTTCTCTCTCTCTCTCTCTCTCTCTCTCTATCTATCTTTGCATATCAACACATTCTCATCGTGTTGATAAGCAAATTTTCATGTTTTTTAATGACTTTGACTTGGTTTGGTGGGTTAGTACCTGTGTACAAAAACACAAGACGTAGCAGGGAGTCCTAAAATGGAATACTCGAAAACATGAATGAACTGACCGTGTTGCTGAGACACCTTGTACCAAATCGCTGAGTGTTGTTTTCTTAATTCCCGTTGCGCATTGTACTGGTGTTTACGGTAGGGAGGCTGCCGCTGCTCCTCAGCTGATGTGATGTCAAGCCTGTGAACCCCTCCGCTCCAAACACTCACCCATCGCCTCGCATCGTGACAAGACACAGCACAGAAAACCTCTCTTTAACGCATTTGACGCACAAAAGACGATGTTAGACAAGGACGTTCCGGAGCACGGGCCACGGGAGCTCACCCAAAACCCGCTACGGAAGATATGGATGCCGCGGTGCAGTAATGGATTGCCCCAACGACCCATTACGCAGAGACGGGGTAAGAGGATGCAAACAGATTAACCCCTCTCCAAAACACGGGATGACTAGACATTTTTGCGCATTGGAGTGTCGCTAAATATGCACCAATTGCTTTTAATCCCGCGTTTGCCTCTTGCGTCTTCATCCTCGCCTTGTTACCTGCACACCTAGCTTAAATCCATGTGCGCATTTCGAGATGGCAGTATTGCATCATTTTTCCTGCAATTTCTTCTGTCGTGGCATGCATTTTGGTGTATTTTAAGTGCCCTTTTGATATAAGTAACCATCTTTACAGCACTGCACGTCTTATACTTTATATAACGCATTTATGACATTGCACAGGTCTTGTGACGTGCGCATGACTGAAAATGGATCAATTGCCCGGATAACTCGAGTCAGCAGTTGAGCCATGAAGCTTTCAGGACGTGGGTATAGCTAGCTGGACTATAGCAGAAGCATAGACCCGGTATATGTCTCCTTGGTTATGTTTGCTGAGTAAGGTCGCTCGCAGTAGGCATCCTTTCAGTGGCATAGGTGTGATGGTTTTTGTGTATTAAAACTATGGTGACCAGGCGCTATAGGACTGAGGTGGGGGGTTGGAGGGTGTTTAGAGCGGGGGATAAGCCTTTGTCCAACAACTTAGCCTGGAACGACTTGCAGTTTTCTTTATGATGATTTACTTGTTGACAGTAGTGTGTGTGCTTATGGCTGATAAGGGAGAAGGGGGCTCCAAGTAGCCTAAGGGGGGCACAACATGTTTTTTACAGTAGTTTAGCGTTTTACTGTAGTAGTAGAAGTAGTAGGCTAACCTGTTTGTGTAATGACATTAACATTTCTAAGATCTAGAAACCAAATACATGGTTAAATTTGACATTTAATCCATTAAAAAGATCACATAAAAATGTATTAGGGCTTGTCAACTAAGTGCTCTTAATAACATAATAACAACACAATATGACTAAACTCCAGTGTGTAGATAAATGGTGGGAGTCAGACCAGGGAGGGCATCTGGCATAAAAAGCACATTATAGTGAATTGATATGTAACAATCCCAGCTCCAAAGTTTCCAAAGTTCATGTTTTGGCTTCATTTTAACTGGGAAACCTTGATAAGTCTTTGTTTAAATCAGGTGAAAGAAACATGGTCACAGGTGGTTGGTAGTTCCTGTAGTCATAATAAAGTTTGCCTTCTTAAGCACCTGTGTTAATTTTCTTCTCCATTCCATTATTGTCTTGCTGTTTGTAAACCCTAAAAAGTTTTGAATGAAGTGTCTTGCCTCAGTCCACTCCTCCAACATGAACAGAAGGAGTAGGATATTTTTAGAAAGTGTTTTTAGAAGTTTTAATAGAGATTTGGTTTCTTTCGTTATTTCTAATCGTCAATGATCAGCTTGGTTATGTTAATCTCGAGGCCCACAGTCAATCCTCTGCTCCTAATCACATGTTTTTATGGAGTTCAGAATCTGGAGAATGACATTTTATTATTTTATGCTAAATTACACTGATTAAAAATATGGATTGTCTATGTCTTGGAAAGCAATACTGAAAGCTATTTTTATTTATTTTAATACGAAAAAATCAAGGCTAAACTGTTCAATCAATACAAGGAAAAAAAAACAACCTTAAAGCGACCACCCTTAAGTTTATTCAATTGTTTTGTGACCAGTAAGTGGCAGATGTGAAACCCATTCCCCCTCCTCTCACTTGGCCTTTGTTCAGACTCACCTCTGCTCTGTAGATTTCTTCTGTCAGGACAAATCTGGCAACTATCAGACAGAAGTAACTTAGATAACATCTAGTGTGAGAATACAACGGGGCCAGGTCAGCCTGTCTTATTAGGGATGGTGGCTTTAACACGGCTTTTTACCATTTTAAATAAGCTTGAACTCCCTAAATTCTTCACTTGTCATAATTGTCCTATAATCATGCTTTGACAATTCATTGTTTATGTAAATTGACTTAGTATTTTCTTGTTTTCTTCTTTACAGTGTGTATGACAAACTGCCCCACGCTCATCGTAACAGTTGGACTCCCAGCTCGGGGTAAAACCTACATCTCCAAGAAGCTGACGAGATATTTAAATTGGATCGGAGTGCCAACGAAAGGTAAGGAAAAACATACCAACAAATACCAACAGATTAAAACTCAAAACAAGTGCAGAAAAAATAACGTTATGCTTTATGTGTTTCAGTTTTTAATGTGGGTCAGTACAGAAGAGAATGTGTTAAGATCTACAAATCATTTGAATTCTTCCGTCCAGACAATGAAGAAGGCCTTAAAATCAGACAGTAAGTACACACCAGCTGTACATGACATCAACGGCACTAAAGTATTGAAATAAATAGTGTGTAAATCTAATTATACATTGGGACGGGACAGCGCGTTAATGTACTTACGTAAGACCTGATATTTGCTGATGCTGAATTGCAGTTGCGATCAAATTTCTATCCGCTGTTGTGGTCCCATCAATTCGCTTCTTCTTATATTGAAACCAGATGCAAAGGTATTTTATAAAAGCGACAATATGTAACTTTTTGGCCTAAAATAGACTAAAATGCCAGCATGTTTGGTTTTTTTTTTTCCATTGTGGATGTTTTTATTGTACTGAAAACAGAGAATAATGTGTTCTTGTTCTGAGCGGGCTTGCATCTCCACAAACCTGACTCTTACTCTTTTTATTTTAACTTTCTATTTTCATTGAATCATAAAAGCAGAAATTACTGCTGACGATAGATTATTCTATTGATGTTGGTCCGATTAAATGACATGGGTTTCAACTTCATGTTTGTAGGCATAATTTTGAGTACTTTTCACCGTTCAATAGATTTTGTTTTGAATTGTTAATTGCCATCCATGGCAACAGTGCTAATTTTTCCTGAATTACGGTAGATGGATGAGTGGCGTAGGCTCAGAAAATGTACAAGCTCAGAAAATGTTTAACTTAACAACAAAAAATTTGACTAAAAATTGTTTAGACCGCGGCTAAGACAGAGAATACAACTGACTATAGAAATTAAGCAAAAATGGCAAAGCAGCCTCTGATCTCTTAAAATCATTATTGAAGAAGAAATAATGTAAGTATTGGGTATTTCTCCTGTAGTCTTTAGATTACCCATATACAACATTAACACACATAACTAGCATTATTGTTAATTTAAGTTAATGATAAAACTGCAATCTAATCTAACCTCTTCTCTTCAGACAATGCGCCACATCAGCTCTGAACGATGTCCGACAGTACCTGAGCGTGGAGGGAGGACAAGTCGCAGTGAGTCTCTTTTATGCCCACTGCCCTCTTCTGGCTTTATAAGTTATTAATCAGTGCTATTTATATTTGTGTCCAAAGGTGTTCGATGCCACGAATACAACAAGAGAAAGGAGAGCAACGATAATGAAGTTTGCAGAACAGAATGGGTTCAAGGTGCGTTCAAGACACACAATGAAATTCAATTTAAAGGTACACTATGTGACTTTTCTGCCATGGAGAGACTATTGCTTTGTCTCGAATATTCCACACTCTGGTATTAAACGTATTTATCTTTCATGCCAATGCCATACTGTGGGACATTCTAGGTAAAGCAATAACATCTCTCCATGGAGATGAGCTGGTGGCATACCCTTCACTTGAAAAGTTACACATTTAACCTTTCAATTATGTTTTTTTTTTTCTTTTTACTTAATCTAAAAAAATACTACTATTGTGCCACTCAGGTATTTTTTGTGGAGTCTGTGTGTGAAGACCCAGATGTCATTGCAGAAAACATAGTGGTAAGAATTATCACGACTTGGTAAAACAAACAAATGTATAAGTTAAACTTAAAAGACTCTGCATTTTTCTTCGTGTTTGTAGCAAGTGAAGTTGGACAGCCCTGACTACATCCACACAAACTCAGAGGAGGCCATAGAGGATTTCATGAAGAGGATCAAATGTTACGAATCGTCCTATCAGCCACTGGACGAGACTCTAGACAAGTGAGTGCATGTGCATACTATACAATACAACACAATACAACACATAATGATATGAAAGTAAATAAATTAAAGGGAGAAATTTAACTCACAACCTGAATCTAAATTTATCAATGCAGGTTTTGAAAGATTTTTTGAAAGAAAGCTCATTAGACTGTTGCATGATCATTGAGTCTTAGTTCTGTGTGTGTGAGATTAGTGCTGGTCAGACTGAGAAGGCCATTGGAAAGAATGGCACAGCTGTGATAACAAATTGTTTTCCACCAGTGAGAGAAACAGTTTTGAGTCCCTGTTGAGTAAGATTTGTTAAAAAAAAGAAAAGAAATCTTACTCATTTCTGATTTTGTCACACAATGAGTGATTACTTAATGTTCACCATACCAGTTGTTTACAGTACAAATAATACAAAAAGCCTGAAAGTATAATATATATATATATATATATATATATATATATATATATATATATATATATATATATATATATATATATATATATATATATATATATATATACTGTGCAAAATGTACTCTTGTGAGCTTTAAGCCATGTTGTAGTTATTCACATGT
>NW_026571408.1:0-25000 GCF_026225935.1 Boleophthalmus pectinirostris
ACTTTGGAGGGGCCCATAGCTGACATAACAGCCAATATGTTTAGTGATATAATAAACTATAAATGTTCAACTTTATTTAGGCTATATTTACTGTTATTCTACCTTTGTACAGTCCCTAGGTAGGCCTAGGGCTGGGTATCATTAAGAAGTTGCTAATATGATACATATCTCGATACAGCCCTAAGTAGCACTAATGGTAGTTTTGCTCTTTTTGCACTATTTTCAATAGATTACCCTGGCCCACTGAAGTGAATAACCTCACAATAAACCTTTTAACAGTGACACCCACATCCTCTTTCAGCACTCACTGCTCTAATGTTGTGAACCCTCTCATAGTGTTAAGTCCATAACATGGGCCTGTTGAATGTAAGGAGAGGATGTAGGTTATGTTTCGAGATGTTTTTGTTTTCTCGTCCCTCCTGGTTCGGAGCGGTGGGTTTGGAGCAACAGAAGGTAAAATAAACAGCACAGACTTCCCCCGGAACAAGATCTATTCCCAAAGGAATCCTGAGAATGTAGACCAGGAGCTTGGACCTAATCTAACCACATCCTGAACACTGTAAGAGGGAGAGAGAAGAGAGAAGGGGAGAGAGAAGAGAGAGAGTGTGTGAGGGAGAGAGAGGACAGACAGAGAAAGAAGAGAGAGAGAGAGAGAGAGAGAGAGAGAGAGAGAGAGAGAGAGAGAGAGAGAGAGAGAGAGAGAGAGAGAGAGAGAGAGAGAGAGAGAGAGAGAGAGAGAGAGAGAGAGAGAGAGAGAGAGAGAGAGAGAGAGAGCGAGAGAGAGAGAGAGACAGGAAGGGAGGGATGTGTTTTAGTTTTTTAGTTGAGTGATACAGAAAAAAAGGGAGCTACTGTGACTATGCTGAAGGGGAGAGAGTGCTGAGAAGAGAAGGGACTATAGGTAAAAGGAATGGATGGCTGGATGCCCTTCCAGATAAAATATTTTTAATAGGTTTCACGGGTTTTAACTGGGTTTAATTGCATGTTTGTTTGTTTGTTTTTTTATCAATAACCACGACAGTAATGGTAATCTACTTCCATAGATTCTCTACAACCACCAATCACGCACTGAACTTTAAATCATGTTGTAGATAAAGGTTTCATGTCATGTGAACTGGTCACCATAAAGGAGGTAGGTCACCATGAATTAAGTGTAAAATGATAAAAATTGTCATATTTATATAGCACTTTTCTACCTTCAAGGAACCACTCACCCATTAACACACACATTCAAACATCACTACACACAAACACTGGGGGCAAGGTGGGTTAAATGTCTTGTACAAGCACACAACAATACTATTCATCTGCATTTATGTATGCTATGTATGTTCTGTATAGCGTTTTCCCATCCCTCCCTCAGCTCTGCGTTCACCTTGTATTCTGATCTTGAACTTGCCGCTCTGCCCGAAGCCACCCTCAATGACGCCGGTCTCTCCCGTCGACAGCGTGACCTTTAACCCCATGAACAGCTGCAGGTTGGTTTCCTTCTTAAACAGACTGCGGCCGATCACCGTGTAGTCGTCTGTGACCTGAGCGCACATACGGGGAACATAAAGCATTATTGCAAGAAGGGTTATCTACAAGTGGATTAGCCCGAGATAAATAAATAAATAAAGGATGCAATAATAAACAGGATTCGGAAGAAGTCAGTATTACGCTGATAGGATAATAAGCAAATGGAGTCACTGTGTAAAATAAGGGACCTCTGCCAATTAGTTCAGCCATTTTAAACCAATATAACAAGATATACAGAAAACTCCTGCCCGCTTGATCATGATTAACCTAAAAAAATTTTTTTTGCCGACTAACGCATCTTGCTGTCAGCACAGATATTGGGCATTAACAGAATTTCTATGGCTTTTTACATATTTAGAACAAGAAGAAAACATTAAGAACTTAAGCTGATTCAATGGTAATTTGGGCACTTAATGCATGTTTAGCAACAAGTTCTAATATGGCGGTAGTTGGCGTTTTTGTCACATGTCAGTCTGGAGAAGAAAAAAAAAGATTAAAGTTTTTTTTTTTTTTTTTTTTTTTTCATAAAACACTACAAGCACAAGTTTAAATTGTTATTTCAGGTATCAAAACCATCAAAATTTTAACTCTGCAAAAAATTTTTTGCTTTTGCGTCAAAAAATCAATAATAACAATGCCAATACAGATATTCAACAGTTTCAGCGATAGATTGATATTAGGCTGATATTTGCACTTTTTAGAGTATTGGCTATCAGCTTTACATCTCTGTACTGGTCAATTATTAGTTTAGTTTTTGGCAGACCTGCTACCTAAAGAATATGCATAAAACTTCATTTGAACTCATCAGTGCAAAAATAACTGTACCAAACATTACTACACAGCTCTATGATTGTTGTAAAAAAAAAATAATAATAATAATAAAAAAAGGGGCTGTGAGTGAGTTGTTAGTACATCTAAAAGATACGAATGAAATAATCAAAATCAGCACTACATATGGTCCCAGAAAATATCAGTAAACTGGGGGTGAGTTATATCTCAGTATTTAAAATATATTGAGATATTTCTTAAACACAAAATGGATTCTGACATGCCATATATATCTATATAATTCTTATATTTAATTCTGATTTCGTCGCTTCACTCCACTGGCACAAGGAGCAAGCCGTTTTTTCAGAGGTTATAGTTTATGCAAATTAGCCATATGGTTTTAAGTATCATTTCTGTAAAATGTAAACAAATGTGTGCAAAACTGCATTAAACACATTATGATATCAAATCATGCTTTATGTTGTAAAGTTTAGTAATGTAAAATGTATTTATGCAGAAGATTTGGATTAATAATCTGCTGCAGTATAGAATTTGTACAATAGAGTTTGGAAATATTCAGTTTGATCTGCACAGTGGATTGTGGGATACCTCATAGCTCCTGAGCTTCCTCTGCTAAAGAAACTCATGGTTATGGTTATTGTCTGGTAAGCAAAGATGAGCTTGACTTGAATTGGTTTTTTTTTTATTTAAATAAGGCAATATGTATTATTTCTTCCTTTATTTTACATCTTAATTATAATTTTTATACACTGGAATTTCAATTTTTTTTAAATGTTGCAGAAGCACTTTGTTCCTACATGAACTCCCTACCTCTTTGCACTTCGATAAAAAATGACCTTGTGGAATTTGGCATATTTGTTTTTGCAGTAGTTTTGGAGGGGTTATTTTTCCTGTACAGATATCGAGATATATATCGTATAATGAGATAATGCAAAATTTACCGAGATATATTTTTTGCTCTATATTGCCAAGCCCTAGTAGACATTATTGGCCATTGGTTTCTCTGGATTTTAAACAAACAGCATCACAAATAAAATAAAAACATATTAGTCAAACCCCAATAATGATACAAAACAAACAAAAACAAAAAATATCTGTATTTTGCACATTCCTATACTCCTATACATAAAAACACTATTGACTTTCTCTTGTTCAGTCACACATTTTTGAACTGCAGTTATATTTAGACAATAATTCACATTTCTCCTCTTTATGTGAGACCTCGTGCATCTCAGCTCTGTCCATGTCACGTTCTGTTAGCGCTGTCGCCTGCCTGTCTCTCAACTGTCTTTCAACCTCCTGCACATTTTATGCCACATTTGTTTGTATTTCTTGCTTATCCTCCATCACTAACCCGCCGCTAATCTGATAACAGGCAGGGCACCGCTCTGTCTCCTAGTCACCCGCGTCCTCATTCATGCCTGAACATTTGACCCGGGTTAGGACCGTGACCATGTATGCTGCGATAGACACAAATACAGTGGTGTACGCTCGTCTGACGAACATCTCAACAATGCTAGTTATGTGTGTGCTTTAGCTTCGGGAATCCTCAGAACACAGGCATCGCGTTCTGGTGGAGGCATCACATGACCAGTGTATGACCCCAGCGCTCTGTCAACGGCCCCGGGCGCTAACGGCAGGAAGTTAGCTAACGCGGTTCACCTTTAGCCCGACGCTGACCTCTCACAGGGTGCAAAGTCATGCTATGCTGTACTAGGAGGATATATGTTATTATTTTGGTTTATGGATGTTAGGGCTGGGTGATGTGGTGATACAAATCTAATCGAGATCTCATCCCATACCATCATTCACTTTTTCTTCTTTTAAAAAGGCCCTGTACTCTAGGGGTGTGCAAAAACCACAAAGTATCGATATATCTTGATACTAACTTTGGTGGTACAGTATCGTTATCATGGACTGCTGTATCAATATATCGCCAAGAGTAGTTTTGGTATCTTTCAGTGATTTTATTTTGTGACAACGCTACCATTTTGTTGTTTATTTAGTGGAAGGACGGTCACAATAATTACTATACTGACTTATACTTCAATATATTAAAGGAACAATATATATTTGGGGTCCAATATTTATTGCATGTATAGAGGGATTATCAGACTACGCTCTACTGTGCATGTCTCCTGCAGAAAGAGACGCTGTCCTCTCTGGTATCATGTCAGTGTTTCGTGAGTGGATGAGTGAGTGGATGTCCTGCTACTGAAGTTTGAGCCATTTCTTCACTCGCCTGCATTTAACACACATGGGTCATTGAAACATATCCCATTCACTAAAGTTAATTCAGAATCATAACTTATTTTATCACACAGTGATAAACTGTATTAGTGCACTGATAACAGCTCCAGCTAAGGTTGCAACTTCATGTTAACCACACAGACTGTGGTGCTTTCTGCACTTAGGCTGCGCGGGCATTCGCTGTGTTGATAAACAAATAATCCGTCTATATTTTCTAGGGATGCACCAATACTGATACTGGTACCAAGTATCTGTGCAGATTCAGGAAAATTTGCAGAATAGGGTATCGGTTCCATGATATTGGGTCAGTCGATATCCTGGTTGAACTCTTTACTGACTGATATTGGCCCAGGATCTCAAGATTGAGATCTCATGATATTTGAACTTTAATTCATACAAAGCTCAGTTATATAACACGATCAGATGAATTCTGTAATAAGTTAACTGTATTTTGAGAGAAAAACATGCCATTTTTCATGACTACACTGGTATTGGTCACTGAAAAACCTGGATCAGTGCATCCCAGACATTTTCTTTACAACCATGGGGAGATTTTTGTTATTTTAGTTATAATACAATAAGAATTCCATTATAAAGTGTTGAATAAATAAGTTCTATGGCTAATTATTGGTCATTCTTTTGGGCATTTGCTGCAGCTCAGGCATTTTTATGATTCTGTCTTTTTAAACTGGTTTACTGGGATTATTCTGCATTATTGTTATTGTGTCTGTGGCATTAAGTAGTTTCAATATTACTGTTTATCGTTTCTCAGCAGTGATATATCATCACAGGCCTACACTGGACATATTCACTGTATTGATGATTAAAACGTGTGTATTCTATATTAGGTTCGTACAGGTAGAAGTTAAACAAAGAAATACTCTTGTTAAAACTTATTTGGTTCTTAAAAACTGTGAGATCTCATGTGTAGCATATCGCTTATCACATATATTGTGATATCATCACATGATCTATCGCAGAGAATCCAGAGAGATCCTGTGACTTACAGCCCAACTGTACTCATGTATTTAAGCAAAGTATGTCTTGTCCCCATACAGATATAGTGTATAAGCAGCACCAGCAGTTTGCTGTGTGCTGTCTGCATCTAATTAGAAAGTGAGTTAATGTTTGATAATTAGGAAGGGTATGTTAGCATGCTGGTTGTCGTTAGCTTTACCATCACGGCAACACCTCTCTGAGATCCACTCTGAGATTTATTAAAAGTGCGTAAATTAAGTGAGTAATAACTTTGGACCACTGCAAATCATTTAAAATGAATAAGTTCTGTTTTTCCCTTTTTTAAGACAAGAATATTTAATACAAACAATGTTCATTCCCTTTTCTCCTATTGGTTAGCCCCCACTCTGAGTAAGAGAAAGATGCATTTAACCAGTTACAGTACAGTGTTAAAGGAGCATGTGTTTTTCTGTAAAACACTCTGTGGTTAATGTTATTAATACTTTTACATTTTGGATGATGTCATGCTGAGGTACCTGATTTCATTTAATTTCATTGTCAATATCAGGCTAAAATTTTTGAATTCTTCCATTTCTAAACACTATATAATTATGTGTTTAAAAATAATAATTCTGTGTTTAAAAATGTTTCTGTTTTTAACTTCTACTTGAGTAGAGCAGTGAGCGATCTAATTTTTTACATTTTAGGAGAGTATATTTTTGAAATTATATGGTCTAAGAAAAAATAAAGCTAAAGTTTTATTATTATGTGATGGGAAAATAAGTGGATTTTTCTGCTGTTCTTGAGATAGTTATAATAGTCCACAGGTCATTTAGATTGAAGTCAAAACACACCGTGAGTGCCTCACTGTTCCTCAGTGTAGTGATTTTGAAAAGCAGATCAGATAAAGGTTTAAGGCACGACCAAAACCAAAACATAAATCAGGAAGAATTAGAGACAGGCTGAGGTAAATGTGGGCGCAGGTAAAGTACCTAGATACTCCAACATAAGTACTTAAATAGTACTATGAGAGTACTACTTTAGGGCATTTCGTGAAATGAATGACTTTGACTGATTTTGACATGACTTTAATTCAAAGCACAATGTTTATATGTGACTCAGTGCAATCAAGCTTGGAGCCCTACTAAAGAGTACTAATAGAAGTCTTGGCAAAACCTGACATACTAATAGAAGTATTAGAAGTAGCATTAGCCAGAATAGTACATTGTGGTAGTGGTATAGTCGCAGATCACAGATGTCATAGGGAAATTTAAACTATCTATGAAATGTAAATAAGTAATTTGCTGACGACAGTTTAAGTTACAGCTGATTTAGCAGAAGAAAAGCTCCTGGTTTAAAACATATTTTACATACTTCCTTCCCTTGTACTACATGCGATTATTCCTGTGGCAGTCAGCTGTGACCAAACAGCGCCAACCTCTGTCCAGGAGACGGGACGGTGGCGTCAGGAGGGCCACCCACGCATGCAGACATGCATCAAACACATAAAGCACCCCGCACCTACACACCTATGCACCCATGCAACCACCCCCCCCACCCATCAAACTACAGACCACCTCGCCCGTCTGATCGTGATTGGCTCCTCTGTGCGGTAAGCCTGTGATGCAGCCTGTTTGTGAGTACCTGTGTTTATGAAAATACAATAGGGGCACTGTCTGTGGCACGCTCCGACTGCCACCAGAAATGAGAAACATCCAGAGAAGAAAAAGAACAAACGAATGCAAGGTAACGACAAGTCTACAGGTCACCACCGGGGGCAGACATTACAAGAGCAGCAATTAGCATGTGATTTTTTTTTTTTTCCCTATACCTCATTGTTGACCAGAATATTTATGTAAAAACAGTTTTCTATAAAAAAAAAATAATAATAATAATAATAAGGTTTGAGAAAAACTTTGTAGAAAAGACTAAAATGAAAACTACAAGAATCTGATGCCTAATTCTAAACATGCCTGTAGCCGTCTAAAACTAGGGTAAAAAAGGGTCGTAGCTGGTGTTATATACAATAACACTCCAGGGAGACTGGATATTTAGTGTTCATATAAAAAAAATAATGCTACTTTGATGATTTGCAAATTCTTACCATTTCAAATATTATTTTGATCAAATTACAACTAATATTCCATCTTTAATCCCAATTAATTTAATGCCAATTCTAATCAAGATTATGAGCATATACGAGTAAAAGGCTCCAACCATCATGCACATAGGACACATTTTAACAAATTCTTTACAGTAAGTCTAATCTTGATTATAGGATTTTTGTAATCATTTATGTAATAATCTCAGATCATCTATTAATCTGATGAACAAATCTAATTATTTGTACAGCCCAAATCTCATTCTCAATGACAATGCTCTATTGATACTTTGCATTGACATGATTCCTGGGGGTTGTACACGGATGTCTATAGCGGAATGTTCAGCAGTTGTCATGGTGATACAATGCATGCATTAGCAAACACAGCCTGTTAAGTTTTTACATTGTCTAAAAACTCAGTCGATGACATCAGCTGCTAAGTATCAATTAAAAAGGAGGTTTATTATCCTTAAATTTAGAGAAACAAAAAGTGCTTATGACTTACTCTCTCCACTTGCCCCTCCTTCTGTTTGGTCTTGTAGATCCGGAGTTTGGGCAGTCCTGTTTCTGTGTAGTTTTTGTCCTCAAATCCCTGCAACAATCGCCCCTGGAAGGCCAAACGACACGCATTGGCATGAATGTCCGTGTCCAGCTTTGAACCAATCACAAGGCAGAGAGAGGGACATGTGACCGGCCTCTCAAACTCTAACAGCGCCCACTGTTCCGGATCACGCCCAGTGCTGCCCTCTGCAAGTCCAGTTACATATTCATCTTGGTAGAAATACTCTCTCTCAAAATTAAAAGGCGTTTCTAGTGGATTTTGCTCTGAAGAAGTAGAGTTTGCTGATCCTGGTGGCAGCCCAAAGAATTGCACTTTTGCCATAACAGTTTCATGTCCTACAGTGATGTGAAATTTGGCGCGTGTGGACAGGGCACCCTTGAAGTAGCCGATCTTGCGGACGGAGATGATGGCAGCGTAAAGGGTGCGGAGGGACCCGGGGGTGCACACGACGCCCCGCTCTAGGAGTTTAGGGTCAAACTGGGTCACGCATACACCCACACGGTCCCCCTGCATCGCCATGGAGACGGGCTTACGGAACATTTGGATGGACTTCACCTTCTTGGTTACCTGAAACAAACAAGAGATGTGTTCTCATCGATAAAATGAAATTTACAGATGTACTGTGAAACTTGTTTGCTTGTCTGTATGTTTGCTTGTCTGGAATGTTCCAGAGTATGGGATTAACATTATCTATTCTGAATTTAAACTTTTACTGCTCAACAGATCCTCAAAAAACATCCTTTCTTACTATGGGTTGACACGTCTCTCCACACATCTAACCTCTAAACTGGCCTGGTGGAGTCATCTTTTTGTGTCCATGGAGACAACAGATGTTTGATGCCATACTCTGGAACATTATAGGTAAAGAAAAACATCTCCACAGAGACAAGCAGGCGGCAGTTCCTCAACAGACCAATTACATAGTTCATCTTTAAAGACCCTTATGCAAAGCGTCTTAAAGGTTTTAATCATTTTTTAACTATAAAAAAAAATATATATATACATAATTTCATTCATGCATGTGTTGAGTAATCCTGCTACATCGTTTTGTCCCTCTTGTGAGCAAAACACACCCCATATTTAGACATCATGTAAAGGTAATGCAATAACACCTTCACCAGACTCATTAATTTCACCACTCTTCCAACTTCTACCATTTTCAACCTTCATGTTAGCAGTTAGGCCTGTGACGATAACAAATTTTGATATATTTCTGAGGAAAATAGGTATGATAAACGATAAAACTGAAACTATGCTATACAACTGACACTATAACATGAAAGCCCCCCAAAGCAATTCTAAATGTACAATACTGCATAAAAAACTGCAATAAACAGCAGAATGGAACACTTATTTAGTTAGTTTGGATCTATTTTTAGTCCAACCTCTGCAGCTCACAGCTTATCAAAAAATCCCCCGTTAGTACAAAGAAAAGTACCCATAACAAATACTGACTGCCAAAAATAATTGTTCCATCTATAATTTACTGAACAATAAGTCGATATATTGGGAAGGCCTATTAGCAGCTATTATTTTAATTAAAATTATTCACAAATAAATCATGTAATAAATACAGTGTGTCTGGGAATGCAACTGGGTTTTCCTGCACTGCTTTCAATGATAATATCTACTATTCTATTACTATTGTAGTCCTATCCTAATCAATCACTCAATCAAACGTTACAGATTAGAGTACTTGACAATACAAAGAAACCCAAAGTGAGTCTCATAACATAAACAGCTGATTAAAGTAAGCTATTGTTAATGCAAAAAACTATAGTACAGCACAGTAGTAAAATTGCAAGTGCAAGTTGTTTAAGTAAGTAAAAATCTCCAGTTACACTTAATCCTGCCATATGCTGCCACCCAGAGGACATATTGGCAACTGCATCTTCTCAGCTTCAAACATTTCCATCTGTTCTTGATTAGCCTCCTCCGCTCTGTCCGCCGACCCTGAGCCTTTTACATTAAACTGACACATCCTCGAACCCTCTCACCATCCCACTTCCTCCCAACATCCGAAAACCCACCGTCCCTCGACAAATATATTCAGGAATGGAACGAGAGTGTAAATATAAGGTTATAACCACTCTGTGAAGCTACTGTTGGGGTGAAGGTAGGGCTCAACGATTTTGGAAAAAAAATTTGCTTTTTTGAATATATTTGCAATTTTATATAATCTGACATGAATATTTAACGCACCATCTTAAAAATGCTATAGATCATTAACATTTGACAGGTAAAAGTTATCAAACTTTACAAACTTCTTAAGATTTTCAGAGTAGAAAATGCAAGTCAAGGTGTAGACATAATTTGATGGAAAAGACTTTCAGCTACTTGTATGTTTTGTTTTGATCAGTCATTTCACAATCTTATGTTATTAATTAACTTATTTGTTTTGTTATTTTTATAATGTTTTGCTTGCTATGTCAAATTACTAATGCCAGTGTATATATCAGTTTATATGAACAGCACAGGGGGGCAGATCAGTGTCTTGCCCAAGGACACGTTGAGAATATATAGTAGTCAGAGCTGGGAGGCAAACCAGCAACATTCACTCCATGAACATTCCACCAACTGAGCTACAGCAGCCTTTGTGGTATGGTTGGATAAATACAGTGAGATATAGGCTCTTGTCTCCAGAATCTAAAATCTGAAAATAACAGATACCTTGAGTGCTGGGATCTCAACAGCGTCATTGATTGCAAGCGCCCCCTGCAGGATGGTGCCAGTCATGACGGTGCCCTGTCCGCGGATGGAGAAACAGTGGTCCACAGCCATCAGGAGGTCTCCACTCGGGTCTCTCTGAGGGAGGTAGGTCTGCTTCTTCAACAGCTGAGGCAATACAAATACCATTACCATGAATACATACCAGTACATATTTTTTTGAGGGGGGAAACAACTTCTACGCCACAATATAACACAAAGCCACAGTGATTGCTGCATGCTTTGAAAGTTCAGCTCTTATTTCAAGACATAGGTTTCCGTGATTCCACCTCTACTTATGGGCATAAGAGAATATTAGAATATTTTCAAGTAATTTGATTCAATGTTATCTATTCTTTTTAGAAGATTTTCTAATTGTCTTCAGTGTTAGTTGTACTTACTACGGAGTTTAAAGATTTCTCTCATAATAGTTATTTTCTTGACATTATAAATAGTTATGGATTGCTTTAATCCAGATTATAGAATTTACTAATAACATAAAATTTTGCATGTCATTTTGACAGCAGTACCCTGGTTATGTGATTTCATCAGATAAGCTCTTCAGTCTTAGGTTATAGACTAGTGCAGTGCAAGGACCATTACCTGTATTAACTCTGACACCCCCTGTGGCTCCTCTGTGTCCGGAGCCTCTGGACCTCCAGGCTTTGCTGCTACGGCGATCACGGGACAGTCTTTAAATCTGAGGCAAGATACAACGTAGAAATGTTTGGTTCTCGAGAGAGAGAGTTTAAAGTATTTTCCATTTGAAGCTCTTCCATTGTGCTAAACAAACATTTTTTAAAACTTTTAAAAAATTGATAATAGATAATGTTCTTCATCAACCTGATTGTTGAATTTTGTTTCATTGTTTCATTTACACACAATTAAATAATAGTGCATATTTAGTATATTAGTAGTATGATCTCAACCCCAACTGCTTTATGTCATTTTGTTGATAAAGTTATAATCATATAATTCAGGTTATGAGATAATAATCTGAAGTACCAAATGGTAGTAAGTGCCAGACCTTGTATTCTCCAGAGTCTTGTGCAGTCTCTTAGTCATCTTGTCTATGGCGCTCTGCCTCTTGTTTTCTGGGAGCAAGTCGGTCTTGTTGAGGATGACGACCATTCGCTGACAGGTGAGCTCCCCAATCAGGAGGCACTCTGCAGTCTGAGTCTGAACACCCTTCACCACATCCACCACCAGCATCATCAGGTCAATGATCTGAGCACCTGACATGCAACAGTATACCATGATTCAGTGGCAAAATACAGTTTTACGCATGGCAAAATAAAAATACCTTTATCAAATCATCAAAAAAATTGAAAAAAAAAAAAAAAAATCTAATCAATTGTTCCATCTAAAATGTATTTATTGCCATATTGCCTGGCCATATAGTCACTACTTATTATCTAACACAGAGCAAAATACTGTGTGATGTAAATGGTTACGTATGAGGTACCTGAGGACAACTGCTGACTGCATTTTAACCAAATATTACTAAATGGGGCCAAAACCTTCAAATGTGAACACTAAATAGTTGTGTTTTATTTATTGAATGTTGGGTGGAAGAGCATGTGGGGTTGTTTTTAATGGACCTAGAGTGCTTTGTTTTACAGCTTTTTGCATGACAAGTGTTCTGTAAATAAAGTTTGATTTAATGATTGATTGACTGATGGCTCTCATTGGACTGTTGTATATAAGGGCAGTTCCAGATTATCAACTGGAATTTTGGAATATTGAAAAATCATTTGCAATATTGAGCAATCATGAGTCATGACCTAACTAAACTGTAACATGTGCTAATAGCTAATAGACACTGAGGCGTCACACGGCCAGTGTAAAACAACTCCAGTGTCGAGAGAAAAGGAAAAACAAACAGGAACAGACAGAGTTCTCCAACAAAAACAATCAAACAAGAGCAAGGACTAAAGCAGCGATCCGCAGCAGCACTGGGACCGACTGGGACTGAAGGAGCCTACAGGACCAGGGGCTGTAACCAGATCTGCTCCGGCTTTGGGCTCTGGGTCCTGGGTCCTTCTTTTGGCTGCGTCTCTTTCCTGAGCTCCTCACTTGGGACTCAAGAGGAAGTTTAAAACAAACTCTGATCCACACACTCTCCTTCCTGCTTAATCCACAGCATGTGCCACCTCCAAACCAGGATTTACATACTGTATACACTTTATGTGGAATAAAATAAAAATATATGCTTGTCTTCAAACAGTAAAAATATTTACATGTTTGAGTTGTTTTAAATAATCTTTTTCACCTTCACCACACTCTGATTAGGTACAGCAATTAGGTGCATTTTCTAAAACAACATTTTCTTCTTCTAAATTTTATGGGATTCAGGAGTAATCAAGCAATAAGTAACAACTTATCAAGCTTCTAAAATAGCATTGATAAAAGGGGGCACGCTGTTTCCCCTTTTTTTAATTTCCGTGGTTAAATACAAACTAATTAAATATTTATAAAAAGGTAAAACAACTGTCATTAGGAATACAAAAGAAAAACATATACTTATTTTTATGCATAACAGAGAGCAGCAAAAATCTGACAAACATCAATCTATTGTCTGATAGTGTCACAGTGCCCTCTTCTGGGTGTGTCTCCAGCATTTAGAGAGAAGATATAAAATTTTAATATAAATTTTATGAGCATAACAGAAATACAGAGTCATTAGATTGTTTTATTAATTAAATTAAGACATCACACTTTACAATTACATGGGCATATGAGCAGTACTGCAGTCCCTTGATACTTAACTGTGTATAGGAGTCTTTATAGAGTCTTTATAAATATATATGAGAGGCAGTGCAGCAGAATATAAAATGACCGCTTAAGCAGGTTTTGAATTAAGCTAATTAATTGAAGTTATCGCTGTGAGTTGGATCAACAGAGCCCTAGGACAGTGATCAAATATCCAAGCTTTATTTATGATGTGTTTACACCTGCAGAGGGACACCTGCTGCTGCCTATAAGAGTTTAAGCACTGGAAATTGATATTGACTGCACCGTTAAATAAGAATTATATATGAGCTACAGGCAGGGAGGCTTTAATTACTGAGACTATACTGGCACAGACAATCCATTACAATTTTTGGAGTAGAAATGTCACACAACCATTTTTTAAAGGTAAAATAAGCATAACGAGTTTTGTTTTACTTTTCTGGAGTGATATATGGTTATGAAGTAAGAATACTGTTACCTTAGTTTTAGCTATTATCTAGGTCTTAAATACCCATATAGACTAGACTATTGATGGTTTTCAGACTCTAGATGTGATCATGTCATACTGCCAGATGGGGGGCAAGAGCCATTTTTCTCTTTTAATTACATTGTACTTTGCCATGACATATCCAAAAGGAAAATTCGCAAATGTTTAACCTGATCAGTTCTATCAGTGACCAGATCCAAGAACTCACTGTATTACAACAAATATCTGCATTTATATGCAAGATATATAAATGCAGCTCACCCTTCACTCACCTCCAATGATAGTCCTGATGAGAGAGGCGTGCCCGGGACAGTCCACTAGGGTGAACTGGAGGCTGTCGTACCGCTCCCCGGCGCTCGCCTTCAGGTTTTCCGGGAGCTCTACTGTGAAGGAGGAGAAGCCCAGGTCCAGGGTGATGCCTCTCTCTTTGGACTGGGGGTTCTTATCAAAAGCAGCGGTGGATGCGGTGCTACTCAGAGCCCTTGCCAGTGATGTTTTCCCGCTGTCAACATGCCCAAGCACTCCCACGTTGAAATTTAATGTTTTGGTGCGGTGATCCGACTGATCCGACATTTTTCAAACCAGTTTAAGGCGATGGTGAAAGATGTTACTTTAGTTTATGCTGAGGTGGACATTGAACTCTACTCCAAATAATTGCCTATAATGACAGCATGCTAACTTAGAGATTTCTATCGTTAAAATCTTGAATCTACGTACTCATTAAGTTGTAAGTACAGTTTTAGTGTCGCATCCAATTGTTCTGCAAATCTAGATGTTGGTACATGGAGTTTTTTGCATATTTTGCAAATATTAGGTTATATTTTACTCACTGATAAGTTTCTGGCAGTTTCTACTAGCTTGAGGAAAGCAAGGCACATGCGGAAGTGAATATATATAAGGGCGGGGATAAGAGCTTGATTGACACAGGTTTCAGCCAATGAATATGTTGATCTTGAACGGCGGAGAAAGTAGTATTTTTATTAAATCAAATTAAAACGAAATAGTAAATAAATATAAGTATACTAATAGGTTACATAATATTAATGAATTAATATTTACATTCGGCATTTGTTTTCAGAAAGTTAAAATGTAGTGGGCGGGGTCTATGAGAAACACTTCCGCTCATTTTCCCTAGTTACCCACATGGTAACCGATTTTCCTGTGTTTTGAGTTTCGGCGGCTTTTGTGGAGGCAAGATTCTCTCCACGGATTTTTCGGCTGTTTGACCAACTTT
Source organism: Boleophthalmus pectinirostris (assembly GCF_026225935.1). Classification (NCBI taxonomy): domain Eukaryota; kingdom Metazoa; phylum Chordata; class Actinopteri; order Gobiiformes; family Gobiidae; genus Boleophthalmus; species Boleophthalmus pectinirostris. Next base: position 15,338 of record NW_026571408.1, read on the forward strand.
AGGGATAATTTGTAGTTTTATTAGTGCTTGTTTTCATAGATACAACAGCTATGAAGATCGAGGAGGTGAAGAGCACAACGAAAACCCAGCGTATCGCATCTCACAGTCACGTTAAAGGACTAGGACTGGATGAGGCCGGTAATGCTAAACAGTCGGCATGTGGTCTGGTGGGGCAAGAGGCTGCGAGAGAGGTAATATAAATGTGTTATTAATTATTTGGTATCTATGTTTTATTTTAATGCGTGACTGGAGTGTTTGTTGCCGTTGAGAAGCGGGCAAATAGACCGGATAACAGAATAAGCTAAGTGCTAATTGTGTTAGCATGAACTGTGGGGTCGCTGTTTTCCAACCGGGTCAAGTAAAAAATACAAACTGTATATGTGATTTGTGGATTTATAATATGTACCAGAGTTGTAATAAACATTATTTTCTAAAATAACCAAAAGTACAGCAATGTAAATTTAATGTTCCAATTTAATTTCCTGACCAACAGGTGCACCCAGATCAGGTGATACTCTAACTTCATGCCATTCACTGTAAATAAATAAATGTTATTATTTCTTTCAGGCTTGTGGTATCATTGTGGAGCTAATCCGTTCAAAAAAGATGGCTGGGAGAGCAGTATTATTAGCTGGGCCACCAGGCACAGGAAAGGTAATGAACAAAATGCATAGCCCACATTTAGTGTTGTATAATATAATGTACTGTTTACATTGTGGTTTAAACACTTTCTTTCTCTTTTCAGACTGCTTTAGCGCTGGCTGTGGCACAGGAGTTGGGAAGCAAAGTGCCTTTCTGTCCAATGGTTGGCAGTGAAGTCTACTCCTCAGAGATCAAAAAGACAGAAGTGCTGATGGAGAATTTCAGAAGAGCCATTGGTGAGTATTATATGTATGACTGCTGTAAGACTGCTTTATTATTTATCTTGAGGAGTCAACATTTTATTGGATCCATCTCAAAAGTTCAACATAGATAAATGTATTATTGCTATTTATCCACACGTTATTTAGAAAGAACAACAGTTTACACCAACAGATTTAGCTGACACAAATAAATCAGTCTTGAACTACAATGTAATCAATAAAGGATTCACTTATTGTACAAAAAAGAAATGGGAAATGCTACTACTTCTGATCTGATTATGTTCTCTTACAGCTCTTATACTAGGCTAATCAACACATCATCTCTTTATTTAACCAGCCATTCAGTGAACACCTTGAATTTGTTTGTTGAGCAAAGCTTGTGTGTTGGGAGACAGAACAATAAAGGAGCAAAGAGAGGGTGAGAGAGAGAGAAAGAGAGAGGGTGGGGGTCCTGTCCTGGATGCTGATAGTTCCCGTCAGAGGAGGAAGTGCAGCACATTCTCTATAGGCTTTAGAGGCTGTGCTCCTCCCACAGAACCTGATCCACTGAAGTTTAGGGTCAGATTTTAAGTCTGTCATCACCTTGTCCAGAACAGTTATGTATGAATTGGCCACCTGTGTGCATCCTGTCCAACAGACCAGGATCAGGTTACTTATAATTGTACAAGTAGCCATTTTTAAAGCACTTACCTTTTTGTAATTAATGTACTGTTGAGTAAGTAACAGGTGGCAGTCTTAATATTGTATGGTCTATTTATCATAAAAACCTAAAATGTCATTCCAAGACTTAACAGAAATTAATATCTATTTTTGGCCTCCTGATGACAGTAATCATATCCAATTTTCATCAATCCAACAGAAATGTGTGGAAATATAAATATCATACATAATATATCAAACATAAATGTCTTGTGCCGCACCAAAAGTGAAAGCACTGTAAATTAAAAGGGCAGCAATATTACCTTAAGATTACACAAGTTTCATCATCAACATTTTTCACACTTTCTAAGTCTGAATCATTTATTAATGACTGCATAAGTTGGAGGAATTTGTTTCTGGTACAGCAAGAAATGCTCACATCTTTTTTTGTATAGAATGTGCATAGCTGGTCTCTTGTATAATTATATATGGCCAACTTCTAAGATCTATTAAACACTAACAGTAATATATGTTTTTAGGCCTGCGTATCAAAGAGACAAAGGAGGTGTATGAAGGAGAGGTGACAGAGCTGACACCCTGTGAGACAGAGAACCCCATGGGCGGATACGGCAAAACCATCAGCCACGTCATCATTGGCCTGAAGACTGCTAAAGGCACCAAGCAGCTCAAGGTGAGAATCAAGGTTTCCCACTGAGTTATTTTATACATAAAAGTTTATCATGTGCTCAAGAAGCTGTTGTGTGTTTCAGCTTGATCCCAGTATTTATGAAAGTCTTCAAAAGGAGAGAGTTGAAGTGGGCGATGTCATCTACATCGAAGCCAACAGTGGAGCTGTGAAGGTATTAAAGCATCTCTCTTAATCTGTATGTTCAGTAGGAACAGTAGTTAATAGTCATTCTGGTAAAAAGTTGTGTTTGAGATATTTCAGGGTTAATTGAGTGGTGAACGGTTTGTGCTGGTTGTTTGTCCTATTTGTGATTTTGTTCAGTATAATTAGCAGTACTGGTTTAATTGATAAACGATAAAAATAATGGAATAATACAAAAAGGTTCAAAACAATGCTAGCACACACGTCTATAAAATTATGCTGCTAATAATACAGTTGGTGCTGTGAGAACCAGTTTAAAACAATTTAAAAATTAATATTACTATTAATACTATTAATATTAATTCCAGTGACCTTTTCTGTCCTCTACGGTGCTCTTCTGTATTTTCCTCTGTGAAAGTTGCTGTACATTCCCTCCTTTGGGGCACGAGCCGGTCATTCCTGCCCCTCCTCACGTCTCTGTATCTCTCCATCTCCTGCGCTGCTCCGGGGGTTTGTGGCGTGCGATGAAAACCTGCTATAAGACCCCCTTTAGTCGTCTCTGGTGGGCCATGAGCATATAAGCCCTGTATTCAGAGCCACATTTGTTACTGCTGACAACCTCATAACCTGAAGATTCAATGCTTTCATCTGGTTTGGCGCTGGGTCACCACACACCTGCTTCCCTCTGCACTGGCCGGCCTTTGTTCTCACTCCCATTTGAAAATGGGGCTGAACAATTTGGGAATTTTTCTGACAAGCATTGCAATTTATATTTGCAATTTATGTTTTTAGAAAAAGGTTTTTAGGAGGGGAAGTTCACATTTGATCACATCCAGAAGAACTGACAAAAAGACAGAAATAGGAACTGTGGAGGAAATGATGGTACTTCAAAACTTGCAGCTGATTTGCTAGTTGTGTTCATTACAATCAAATTGCAGTTTTGATTGTGGTCATTCTCGCTGCCCAATTTGGTTATCATGAATATAATGTTTTGTCTGTTTTGCTTTATTTTTTGTTTTTTAGAGACAAGGTCGCTGTGACACATTTGCAACAGAGTTCGACCTGGAAGCGGAGGAGTATGTCCCACTGCCCAAAGGAGATGTCCACAAGAAGAAGGAGATAGTGCAGGACGTGACACTGCACGATCTGGATGTGGCCAATGCAAGGCCCCAGGTATGGATGAGGAGGATCTGTGTTATTGGTGTAATTATGGGGAAAAAGTATTATTAATTAAATTAATTCTATAGTGCTTTTCTTGAACTTCAAACATACTGTAAGTGAATGCTTCTTTCCATTCACTCTCTATACACAGAGGTTGCAAGACAGTTCAATCCATGTGTTTCAGTTGCTATGACAATTAACAACTCAAGACAAAACATATCTTTTGAATGGTCAACTGTCCTCAAAATGGTACCATAGAAGTGGGAAATGTAAAACCCATGGATAGCCAATCCTACAGAGGCACAGCTCCCAAACCACCATGACACACTCTCACTCACACAGCACCTTGTACGCAAGGAAAAGTGTCTTGCTCAAGGCCACTCTCAAGGTGCACTGCTAAGAGCTGGGACTGAACAGTCTGCCCTCAAGTTAGTAGGCAAATTTACCACTGATAATTGTCATCTTTTTATCACTTTTTCACTCTGTCAGTTAAAAAATTCTCAACTTTCTAATCCTTGCCAAACTTGACTTACATTTTTTTCTTTCAGGGAGGCCAGGACATTCTCTCGATGATGGGACAGTTGATGAAACCTAAAAAGACAGAAATTACAGGTTACAGTCCATCGTTATTTCTTGTATAGTATTGATACTAATTTAGATTCTGGGGGTGCTCTACTTGTATTTCTGTGGTATAATGTTCAGCTGTTACCATGGTGACAGGATACTCAGTTAAGCAAACATAGCCTGAAAGTTTTTAGATGGTCTCAAGAAAAAATACAAAATAGATTCAAACAACACATTAATAAGCACACAAAAGGTGAGAGTGACTAACTGAGAAACTGTTGACTAATGCAAGCTAGCTTGTGACTGTAATGTTTTGTGTGAGAGACTTGTTTAACAGTACAAAGCAGCTCACTTGTTGTAACTCAAATCAAGTCAGTTCTTTATATGTAAAGAATCCCTTAGTCGTCCAGGTAGAACCCATGGCGAGGAGAAAATTCAGTTTGTCAAACTGAATTTTCTCCTCGCCATCAGTTCTAAATAGTCAGATTGTGTTACAACACCACTCAGATTAAATGTACTTACAGTTAGCATAACACCCCCAAAGAATGCTGCAAATCATCAATAGTATCTTACAGTCTGTATTCCCTCCCTCCTCCAGATAAACTGCGTGCAGAGATAAACAAAGTGGTGAACCGGTACATAGACCAGGGTGTGGCAGAGCTGGTGCCCGGGGTCCTGTTTGTGGATGAGGTTCACATGTTGGACATTGAGTGCTTTACATACCTCCACCGTGCGCTGGAGAGTACCATCGCCCCCATCGTCGTGTTCGCCTCCAATCGTGGGAACTGTCTCATCAGGTCAGTGCCAAACTCGGGAAGGGTTCCAAAAAAGCACTTGGAAAAAATATAAAGAATTTCTCATGTAGCCTAGGTTAACTATAATATACCTGTCTGTTGCTTTTTTGAACCCTGCACTTTTTTTTCCATACAGACTGAGCCAGACTCATAAGACTCTTTATGAAAACAAAATGCTATTTGAAAATAACCCTCAGCAAGATGGCTGATTCATGAAATGTGTCATTGTAGAAATAAACAAATGAAGTGAAAATGACAGGTAACCATTTGGGGTTGTGATGTTAAATAATAGATCATGGTGAGCTTGGATATAATTCTATGCTCTGGAGCTCTGTAGTCCACCAAATCCATCCTAATGCGTGTGTGTGTGCCTTTTTATTTATTTTTTAAAAAAAAATGCAAATAGCTTTAAATGCAAAAAAGATGTTAATCTCCATTCACCTGTCTCCTCAGAGGAACAGAGGACATCAGCTCTCCTCATGGTATCCCTCTGGACCTGCTTGACCGAGTCATGATCATCAGGACCATGATGTACACACCACAGGAGATGAAGCAGGTGAGAGGGTCTCTGTTAACCTGGGATTATTTTATTTTTATCACTTTATATTAATGTCACTGTTGTTTCAGATTATTAAGATCCGCGCTCAGACTGAAGGCATCAATATCAGTGAAGAGGCTCTCACACATCTGGCAGAGATCGGCTCCAAAACAACACTCAGGTAAAGATCTCAAATTACTTCTGAAATAACGTAATTTTAAACCCTGGTCTCATGCAAATAACCTCTTGTGAAACTCCTCTACTTCCCTATCCTGTGTATAAACATCAGTTTGATAATCTGCCCTCTCTCACTGTAATTTTTTATATCTCCTCAGATATGCGGTGCAGTTACTGACGCCAGCTAGCCTTTTGGGGCGAGTTCAGGGCAAAGAAAACGTGGAACGAGAACAAATCGAAGAAATCAACGAACTTTTCTATGATGCAAAATCCTCGGCTAAAATCCTCCAGGACCAACAGCACAAGTTTATGAAATGAACACCGCTCCACTTTTTTTTTTTTTTGAGCCAACAGTCAAAGTATTTCTCTGCGTAATATATTTATGCAACTCCTCATCACTCACCCAATGTTTCTGTCAACCTTCATCTTTCATTTGTTGCATTTGTTTTATTTGTTACAGTTGGGAAATTATTCTTAATAAACAAAAATCCTTGGCAACCTCTTATTTTGTAAACTAAATTATACAGTAGTATCCACTAAATAGTCAGTAGAACTTGTTCAGTCTCAAGGACAATAAAGGTGCATTCTTCCATTTAACAAAACCACAGAATCATCAGAATGTACTATACACACGTAATGTAGTTGTTGATCTATATCAGGTTTATTATTGGTAATAAATTGTGATGCTTTAAGTGAATTTCAACATAGTGCAAAATAAGCCATTACATTCTCCACACGGTTATTGTAGTGAATCCTCTTATTTTTTTGCTGGTCGAGTCGATCGTGTGTTGAGGACCGTCTCTCCTCCTGAGCGTGCTTTACTGAACACAGAGGGCGCTGTTTTACCCATTTTCTCTGTGAAAGAACAAATTCACAATCAGCCACAAAAATATCTTCTTAAATTGTCAGTCCTAAAATATGATGTGTTAAAGAAAATAAATGAACAGGTGTTTAAAATAAGGGGGGAAATTTATGTAATGCTTTTCCATATATAGACCTACACAAAATACTTCACATTGCATTATTCATTCACTCAACTGTTACTTTTTAGCCAGTTTCCTTGGGGTAGACTGACAAAGGCAAGGCTTAGTAGTCATTAGTTTACAATAACAAATGTACACCACTATGTTTAAGCTACTACTTTAATGCCATAACATCCAAAAATGTATATGATTATGTTTTTATGCAAATCTCACTATTTTCATACAGTTCATATAACACCAATTAAAACGAAAACCAGTGTCAAGGAGGAACAGGGCCTATATATCTGTGCAGAATAACTAAAAAGGGACAGCTGGTTACTCACTGGTCTACAACATTACATGTTCTTGAACAAGACAAATTACAGTTTAAATTACCCCTCTGCTGTTACCCTCTTCTCTCTATATAAGGACAGGAAACTTGTCCAACAACAGCATGAACATACCTCCAACTTCCTCCAGTCTCCAAGGACATTTGCACAGTTGTGGGTAGTAGCTAAAGTAAGAGTACTTTAAAATAATGTTCCTCAGCAATAGTAGCAATAGTGATCAAAAAATGACTCAAGTAAAAGTAAAAACTGGGAAAACTACTACTACTCATGTAATAGTTGTAAGAGTAACTAACTGTAACCGTCAGGATGTATTTGATTTATAATTTGAAGTTAATGTAATTGTAAGGACAAAACATATGATGGCCAAGATTTGCATTTGTATTTTAAAAGGATAGTCTAAAAAAAATTTAGAAACTATGTATCAGAAAGACCGGTGCAAGAAACACAGATGTTCATTTAAATTAATTTAATATTATATAATTTGCTTAAGGTGAGAAGAGCAACCGCATTTCTTATTCTGTAAAGCACCTTGAATTACTTTGTGTACAAATTGTGCTATACAAATAAACTTGCCTTGCCACAAGTTTTACTCAAATAAGAGTACTGTTACACTGTCAAACACATTACTCAAGAAAAAGTATCTGAAAACTACTCAGAGAAGTACAATTGTATGTACTCAAGCAAATATACAAGATACTATCAGACACTATATACACACAGTATTTACATTGTCCTTTCAATTCTACTCACCACACTCCTCCATAACTTCAAATGTTTTGCTTTTTGGAGGTCCAGTCAGTCCCAGTCTGTTCCTGCCCTCTGCCAGATCTTCTTCTGTCAACTCTGGACGCTGGACTTGTTCATCTTCTTGCTAGAGAAGAACTCACCACATTACGGCTTGCTAAAAGTTATCATTTATTCAGGAAGATGTAAAACTTACTTGAGACATGTTGGTTTAAAATGCAGGTTTAAGTGGTACGGTTATCTCACTGTTCTTGTAGGAAGCTTGTTTAGTTTAACTGTCCCAGGGCAATAAAAATGTCCAACAAATGATGTAATGTCAGACTTGCTCCTCCTCCGTCCTTCCTCTGGGAATCTCGTGGGCAGAGTCCCAATCACTGCCTCATAACCACATGTAGGAGAGAGAAATCACTACAAGTATTACAACAAGAACTACGGCCAGGAATCACAGGGTCTCTGACGATTCAATACTATAGTACAATAAAAAGCTCACAGTATAATAATTTTCACATATGGCACAAGATATTCTGTGATTTATGTGTGTTTTTTAAGAACCAATTGTATTTCTTTGTTAAATTACTACCTGCCCAAACTTGTACCAGTACTAAAACATACACTTGTGGATCAGACGGATTGGAGATATCTTTCGCAAACAGTGCCTCACCCATAGATACACACTGACCATTGTCTCCATCTGAAATTGTGAAATCAAATTCAATTTAGAACATGAATGACGCCAAGCAACTAGCTAACTTTCACTGTTTAGGTTCCATATAACACAAACAAAGCAATGACTCTTTTCTTGTGTAAACCTTTTTACTGATTGTTTGGTATAAACACATTGATACATTCATAACATTTTTTCCATTAGTGAAATAGTCTCTGATACCCTCATGTACATCTATTATTTTTTCAGTAAACTTTTCTGTGTGTAGATTCCTTAATTTCAGTGGTGTTTTTTCCTGTATCGAGGCAGCAGTTGTGTTTGGACGAACTGAATGAGTCTCGTCTCTGTGACGTAAACAGTGAGAAACACGAAGCATAAACAGACTCCGCCCACAGACACATGGAGCAGCCTGAAGAACCAGCCACGCTCACAGCAGAAGGCAAACTGCAACAGAGGGACAAGAGAGGGACGTCAGAGCTGTACTTTTTACAATTTATAATAAAGAAGTTATTGTTATTACTGTCACTTTTTTTTTTAAACACAATCTGACCATAAAAGGCTGATTGCATAATGCAACATTACTACATAATGTGGCTCTACACATCTCCATGGTGACAGGCAGGTTGTGGACACTCCAACAGAAAAGTTACAAAGTGTAGCTTTAAACCTCACCTCTGACAAAGCTGTGACCACTGCACTGACAAGCAGAGCCAGTATCAACAGTGGAGATGGAACGAGACCACGCAGAGGTTTCCATGGAGACGAGCTGAAGTAGTGATGAATGAACACGATGCTGTGGAGGATTCGCAGGCCCATGTTCAGACAGTTGGCCAAAATAAATCCCACTCCTCCGGCCCACCAGGTCAGAGCATAAGAGAGGAGCAGGAAGGAGACTGACAGGCCCAGCATCACCAGGTTATATCTGAGAAGACAGGAGACAGTGTTGGAAAATCATATGTGTCTGGAATAATTCAGTGTGGTGATTAGAAGTGTCACAGTACAAAAATTCTGAATTTGATCCAGACAAGAAGGAAATTAATAAAATCATGGGTTAAACTTTGTTATCAAAATAATTATATATTTTCTTGAGAGAGCTGGGGTTGTTCTTACTTGTCCACCTGCTTTTGGCTCATAGCAGCAAACACAAAACATTCAGTGACACCGTTGACAGCGAGGAGCAGAACATAGCCGCTGTAGCACCTGAGTAGGCTGGGTCCTTCGGGGAAAACCATATAAGAAATGACTTGACAATTTTTACAGCTAGGCACTACAACAAAGACATTTTTAAGAGCTGATGACATAAATAACTTCAATGTGATTCAGCAATGATTCCATTGCTTATTTTGTCCCTCACCTGTCCCACTACTGAGCAGAGAGC
>NW_026571409.1:0-25000 GCF_026225935.1 Boleophthalmus pectinirostris
GATAAGGTGACGGTTCAAGGAGGGGTAAAATAAATGTCTCCTACGTTTATTTCATTGTTGTCACCTGTTGTGTTAAGTAGCTCAGAGTAAAAGTATACTCCTCAAGTAACTTAAGTTAAAAGTAACTGGACGAAACATCTGATTTGTCATTTAAAGTTAATGCAATTGTGAAGATGAAACATGAAATAGTACTCATGTCTTGTATTTTCACAGTGGGAAGAAAGTACAATATCTGAAAATAGTGACTCAAGTAAATGTATTACGTCATAATACATTAGGTCATTGTAATACTAGTGACACCTGCCCTACACTCAGTGTATGTAACGCGATGATTTAGGACAGTTATGAACTATTTATGAGATATTTCACTGTACAGTGTACAAATGTTTGACTGTAACATTGTGCTAGCATTAGCCTTGTGCATGCTTTACTGAGTTAAGAAGTTATCAAATGTACCACTATAGCGTATTTAAAGTGAATAATGTTCCACTGATGATTTGACCAGGTCTAACTCGACACCTGCATACGCCTAAACCAGGTGAGTCCCGCTCTGCCTCTGCTCCGTCTCGAGGAGACCGCAAACAGCGGGTCCGCGATCTCACGCAGCCCCGATCCAAACGCCCTCACACGGCCCTGTCTCTGCCTGCACCCGGTACTGAGTCCCCATTTCCAAACAAATCTAATGGCCGCGACACGGACCCTCGGTCTATACTGAAGTGAAGTGCAGGTTTGCATTCTTTAGCTCAGCATTCGTTAGCTTAGCTTTTCCGAGTTTTCACCGTGTTTTTCACACTTAGGGGCTGCATTCATTCGCTGTATTCACATTTCTATTAATAATAGCTTATAAAGTGCACACTTTTGTGTGTTGTGTTGAGGTAGGGCATTGTATCAAGTGGAGAATTATTAAAGTTATTTGAATCAAAAGTTTAGTAGTATTCTGTAAAAATATCTAAGTATGATGTCTTACCCAATACAATGTCTTAACATGCTATTGACCTTTAGTCAGAAAGAGTAATGATACATTCTTTTTTTTTAAATATATTTTCTTCAGGTTGAGTGTTTTTCTGCTGGTTCACATGCTTCCCCAGCTCCTGAAGTCTACAGTGGAAAGATGAAGGCTCAAGCCATTAACCATCTCGTCAGAGATTTACAGGTATGTCATGAAATGGTTAAATGTAGAACTGAAATGAAAACTCACCAATAATTTTGTAATTGACTAATTGAATTTTATATATGTGCTAAGTAGTTGTCAGTAGTTTTGCCTTAATCTCGTTCTATTTTTGTGATTAATGGCATTTAGGTGTTTTGTTTCTCATGGGTCTTGCATTTAAAAATAATCTTTTCTAAGGGGCTACTTTTTTTAATTTAAATGGTTCCTGTATACAAAAACATACAACTCATGCAACAGAATAACCTGCTTAATAGGAACAAACAAATAATGATATATGCACCATAATATATTTACAATATATTTACTTTTTAATTTTTATTCATGGTTCATTAAATATTGCATAGTCTGTTCTGCAAGGTGGTTACTTGAATATGTTATATTTATTCTATTCTATATTTTATTTTACAGATTGGTATGGACACATTTCTTGCTGATTGAGCCTGGACGGCCTTTCTGCCTGTGACTGAAGTGGGAAGGACAAAGGTTTTTTTTTTTTTTTTTTATGTCATCGTTGACCTGGCTGAATTTGGTGAACACTTCAAGGCACTTGATCCTCAGACTGTCACAAACTTTACACCTGTATTCAAAGAACTGTCTACAACATGGACATTGTATGTGTCAAAAGAAACCCCAAGAGTGAAAGACTGACTCTTGAGGTAAAAATTTTCTGTAATATTAATGTTTCATAATTAGCAGGACTGCCTCTTTTGTGAACATTGTTATTGTTGTTAATATAATGGAGAGAAGATCTTGTTTCAAACAGTCAGACATGCTCCTCATTTTTGGAGATGAGCATGCCTGAATTCCATTCAAAACAAGATCTTGATTCATCCATCGACTGCTTGCATTGAAAAATCATCTTAAAAAAAAAAAATGGCAATCATTGTGACCAACTGCTGAGGGCACAGAGAATTCCTGCTGTCATTTGGATTTTGCAAAAAATAGTACTGTGTCATATGACTTGTTTAAATTGTGTTGATGTGCATTGTTTTAATGTAAGTTAAGATGAAATGGAAATTTGTGGTGGTTTTCATTATTTTACATTTGTAAAAGGGATTATGGACTAGAATGACCACAGCATTTACACTGTATTTAGTGAAGAAAGAGTTACTATTGAATAGTGAAACAAGAAGAACACTCTACACTATTTCTATTTCATAAAGTGTTAACTTTAAAGTGTTAAAACATAGCAATATAGAGTTATTAGTTTTTCACTATACACTAGTGTAATAAAGTCAAATCTTAATTGGTGTCAAATTCAACTAAGTGTTAAAGTGTTAAAATGAACAATATATGAGTGGAATTAACACTCGAATTTGCTGTGTACTGAAAATTATATAATCCACCTTTAATTATAGTGATTTGCTTTTTTTTCTGTATTTCTTGTAATGTATGTAGGATATATTGTGTTTTTTAAACTTACTAGGCTTGCTGTTTATTTCAGTGAGCTTGCAGGACTGCAACTTCTAGTTGACATAAAATATTCATCCACCATTCATAGACTTAATACATTGGGTAAGGTGTCTTGCCCTTGGACACAGTGACAGCATGGACTGGCAGGAACAGGTGTTTTTCCAACCTTTTTTGAGTCTGGGCATATTTTTGCTGTTAAAAATATGCCCCTACACCCTATGCAGTGAAATGGATGACAAACAAAAAAGTGCAAATAATGTCTGTATCACTGTGTCTGCCACTAAATTAATTAAATTGCAACAGTAGTCATGTTTCTCTCTTTTTTGATACTTTTCCAAGGCACACCTCAAGGCAATCCCTCAAGGCACACTGGCACACTGTTTGAAAATCAGTGACCTATGCCATTGTCATACCAGTGTGGGATGTGCAAGATTGTGGGTTTGGCAATTATAATATCCCCACTTGGTAACATTAATGATGTCGATTAGTAAGACCAATAAGACCAAACAGCCATTTCAAATATAGCTTTAACATTGAAACACTGTATAGCCTCCCAGCTATGTTTGGCATTGTAGGTGCTTGTAGGTTGATCAGAGCATGAAGCCTATGCCACAGCTGCCCTATTTCCAGTCTATATATGTCAGCGCAGTCAGATGCGGGTGAGAGAGCTCGGCCCCTGTCCCGGGTGTACACGGGTGCTCCCTGCGGGTGTGGCTGTTCGGCTCAGGCATCCATCCGTGACAAATCTGTGCAGCTGGAGGACACTTATCTGGACTAACCACACAGGAGGCGGGACAGGTCAAAGAGAAGGGGCTCACCTGGGACACAAGCCCACCCTCCGGGCTCATCCCCTCACAATGAGGGAGGTCCCATGGGCTCCTGTCCACTCAGAGCAACACATCACTAACAAGAGGAAGAGAGGTGATCTGTCCTTGGACTTCTGAATGACATGCTGGCTTTTCAAGTGTTTTAGCTTCCTGTTTATAGGTGATGCCTATCCTACAATAAACCAAAACTACCTAAACAAAAAACTGCAATTAATGTGTTATGGCAGATGAATGAATGAACATGGTTGTCTGTGTGGGCACTTCAAATGTTACTATTTTTCACTAGATGTGGGACAATTTAAAAAAAAAAAGAACAGAGTGTTGCACCAGGTCTAAAAATATTTCATGGTCAGGTACTCATCATGCTGACAAAAATACCCCAAAATGTCCAATAAAGTAGAACAAAGCAAAACCTTTAAACATGAATAAAGTTTTTTTTTTTTTTTTCATCCCAATAATAGAAAATCTACATTTATATCATCAGAGAGGCCAAAGGCAGAAATGAAAAGACAATAGAACAGGTGAATTCTTTGTGAAACTTTCAAAGAAAAGTCCACAAAGTTTAAGAATCACTCTCAACTGTCAAGGTTAGCAGAGCTGCCTGTTGGGAAGTATTAATGAGCCTGTGTCTGCAGGGAGAGCCACCCGCTGCTGCTCCTACCCCGGGACATATCCAGCAGTTATATGTTAATCACTTTCTCTTAATTAATATCACGCATATCATTAGCAGAGTGGTGATCCAAATGCCAACGTGAGCTAATTACTGCCGTGGACATCATCTTTTGCAGTGTGAGTTAACCAGCTGCCCATATCTTTGAAGGCATTTTTATCTCAGCACTGTGAATATTGTTTAAGGCATTTAGCACAAATAAGTAAAAAGGAGAAAACAAACTATATAAATCTGAGCGGATAATTCGCTGATGAGAGAATAATGACGGTTAATTACAGACTTTAAAGATGTGGGTATTATGGACTGTGGCCAATGTGATAACAAAGAAAGTGAAAACAAGACTCATAAAGACTAGTGTCAGTAAATGTTTGGATGGATTTCCTGATATAAGATCCAGGATTAGGTCTTAATAAACCTCCGTCATTGTCACACAAATCCACCGGCTTAGAGTTTTGAGGGACATGCCGTGGGAAAAGAAAGCAGCAATATCTTACTACATGTTTATGGTAATAAAAAAAGTATGAAAAACTATTTAAAGCAAACATATATTGTCTGGGGGCCTTGTACTGTGGTTTCCTCTGTTCTTACTATTCTAAAAAATTGGATTACTAAATTAATATTTATAATACTACGTATTAGATTATTACTATTTCTAAATTGCCCACAGTAAGTGCAGTAAATGGGTAAATTACCTTTACTTTCAGAGGTTGTAACCTACCTCACTGTCATACTTGAAATACATAAATGTAATATGAAAAATATATAATTTGCTAAAGGTGCATCATGCAACCTTCTGGTGGAGAGTCTGTCTGTCTTTATGGCATCAAGCTTATTCATACAGACAGGCAGGTGATGCCACCAATTTATATTACATTTGGGATCTATGGAGAGGCAGTCTCTATTACAGTTAGAATGCATGTTTTCAAGGTGTTATTTAGCAGACCTTAGTAGACCATCCAAGTTATAGTGCATATTTAATGACAAGAAGGTGTTCATACAACAGCTTTTTCTACAGCAGTGGCCACTTTCTTTGGCTAACTTGAAAATATGAAATTCAAATGTAAAATTATGCCAAGTAAGATGTTAAAACTTTTTAAAGAAACCTGATATACTTGTTCTTTTAGTAGAAAGTAACAGGATAAAAGATTAGTGTGATATTACCAAGTCCACTGCACCGGCCTACTTCAAATTCAGATAGAAATTGTATTGGCTTTTTGCACATTTCAAACTTCTCTTCATGCATCGTCAATGCTCGGTCGGAGTTCGTTTGGAATAGTCTAATTAATAGCACGACTTCATTACTGCTCTGTGGGTTAAGTCCCTGTCCCACTGCACTTCACTGGAGGCTGTGTGCTGTTGTGGCAGGAGCATAATTACATCACAGTGGGTAGCCCCTCACTTACAGACACAGAATAGTAAAAATTAAAAAAAATAAAAACATAAAAAATAAAATAAAACTGATCACTGATTACGTTGTTGAATGTTTGTGATAAAAGCAACTATCGGCAACACTCTACTAATTTACATTTAAGTAATTTATTTTATTAAAATAGCATGACTGGGATTTGGCTTGATCTGAGCTTGATTTCTTGTGAAGCAAAACTGCCATCTAGAGGATCAATTTGGTAATCTAGTCATTGTGTTTTAAGTATATACATGTTTTGTAGTCTTGGCTATTTTATCCATTAAATAATTAAAATAACCTATAAAAATACACATTACTGCTCTGTGTATTTATACTGAACAAAATTATTTCATTATGGTAGAAGTAGACATCTTTTATCAATATTGTCTTTATATATGTTTATTCCCAAAAGATTCTGTAGTCTTCAGTCTAAGTGCTTACAGTATTTGTGGTTATAATTCACAGAATAAAGATTATTAATGTACAACTGCACTAAACAATGAATGATAAATTACACTTGTAAAACCACTGATCTAGCTTATATTTCATTTGTACGCAAATTCTGTTTTGTATAATTTGTCTATTTTGTCAACTTGGGTATGACATTGCATTAAGTCCAAACCTCATTTCCTCCTTCATCCCTCTCGTTAGAAGCTCTTTTGATCATTTTCTAAGCTGCTAAAATTAACCTAATCTTCTTTATCCCTCCCATCCCACCCACGCTCATTGTTCAACCCGTGCCCATGTTTTGTCAGCAGGCACTTCAGAGATACAGTAAGAAGTATATTACACTACTGCAGAGGAGAAACTGAGGGCTTTTGAATGTGCGGTGAAATAGAGATATACAGGAGCAAGAGAGGGTATTTTGGGGCTTATGAGGCTAAGTCTCGTTTAACTTTGTCCCTTAAAATCTGTGGAAGGAGACATGATTCTTCAGCAGCTTAGCGTGTCCTGGTGTGATGTGTGCTTTACTGGCAACTTTAGAACATTAAGTGGATCATGAAAATGTTTAAAGGTGCACTGGGTAACTTTTCTACCAACTTGTCTCCTTGGAGATGCTATTGCTTTATCTGGAATGTTTGACTGTATGATATTAAAATAACCTATGTTGCATTGGTTCAATTACCAGTGTTTATACGCCTTAAAAATTCTTATTGTGAGCTGACTTACCTCTCCACAGATCTAAGTAACTTGCATTAGATGCAATGGGAAAACTATGGGAGATCATTTGTTCTGTGTCCATCAGATTCTAAACATTTAAGTATACATGTGTTTAAAAATTCTAAATAACATTTTCACCTTTTAAATATGAAGGACATATATCTTCAAGCCCTCAAATTCAACAGACAGTGGAAAAACTTCGCAGCAAAGATCCTAACTGCCAAGGCATAAGCAATTGATCCTAAATGAGTTGATCAAACTTACAACCAGGAAATGCTCTAGGGAACCAACCTGATTGGTCATAATTAGCCCAATCAAAACCTCATCTCTTAATTTTCTTAACTATAAGCTCCGCCTACAAAACAGAAAAGCTAATAGGAAACTCCTCAGTCACATAAAAATCGATTGCTTACGACATTGGCATCTTGGATATATATTTCAGAGTTAAAAAATTCAAAATAAGAAATTCAGCGGCATTTAAGATTAAAATCAGATGTAAGAAATGACAAATGATCTTCCATAAAAAGCATAAAGAAAAGAAGCATTAAAATTACCTATCTTACATTTGTTCAAGGTGTTTTTGCTCCTTACAAATTACTGCAAAACTTGAAATAAACAAGTCTAGGGTAGTGGGAAAACAAAGAAAACATGTAGTAAAACTTTGAGTTTGATTTATTCTTTTAAATTTAAGCACAGTCTACTCTATTTACATGGAATCAATTGAGGTTGCAGAAACATTAATGTACAAACAAGAAATAAGGATTTCCTCGTAAGCACCACTGATCACCTAAAAGTATCACTGCAGCCTCATCTAATACTTCCAAGGTGATTTAAGTCTTTACACTCCCTTTATGCAGAATTAGTGTCCAAAAATAAGAAATGTTTTATATTTCAACTTCAAGGACACATTGAAATCCCTTCAGAAGAGATTTAATTACTTGACCCCGCTGAAGCTATAAATAAGAGACTGTCTCAAAAACTGCCACTGTCACAGAATGTCAGCTTTTGGGCCAGCTAAAGCACCCTGAGAGGTAAGTGAGATGTGCCATTAAATGTTTGCATCATATCGATCTCTGCTCTCATAAAATCTGTAGGCAAACTTTGCATCCTTCTTGCTGTGAGGGATGCGTCCAAATGGTGCATGGTCATTGAAACAAGAGTCAAAGACTTCGTCCACTATTTTCTCAGCTTCTTCTCTGCTTATTTTCCTCACGGCCAGGATAGAGCGTAGGGCATGAGCTCGAACACATTTCTGTAAGATGTTGGTAGAGTTTTTGTAAGGAAAGAACAACTGAAATGAAATCACTTCAAGGTTCATTAGATACCTGGTGGTGCTTCTTTAGGCCAAATTGGAATCTCCAAAGTTCATTACTAAATGAACACTCTCCACTAAGATTAGCCGCCCGGATCTAGAATAGAAACAATACACATTTATACAGTGAACTCCGTACATAGTAATATACTTAACATTATTAATGATTGATGAAATTAGGAATTACATTTATTTATTTATTTAGATCCCATTATTTTATTAAGCCAAAATGGAAATCTCAACCTTAAAGCTGGAAGCAGAAAATGTCACATGAGCCGCAAAGCACTATAGGCAGATGTGGCTGCAGTCCGGAAAAAAAATAGCTGAAAATATCCGTCAAACTTACCCCATGTTTAATGTGAATCTGTCATAAACTACTAGTGCTGCTGCTTCAGAAATTATATTATTAATTGCCTCTAAAGCATACAAAATATTAGTTAAAAGTTCAGCCTCATGCTACATGACTTGTGTGAGACCTACATGGTATATACTGTATATTGTGAACCTTTTTTCAAAGCTCATAAATACAGCCTCACTACTCAAACATGTACAGTCACTGTTGGTGTTTGAACTGTAACAATACAACATGCCATTTAAGGTTATTACAGAAAGTCCTGGTCGCACTCACCTCAGAACATGCCAGGTGTCTGTAGTTGTTAAACCAATCCACATTTGCTCGGCAGTGATCAAAGGCATGGATGAGTTCATGTGTGACAACTCTGTTCATGTGAGATTGCCGATTGATGTTGTTTTGACACAAAACTATCTGCAAATTGCACATGTAAAAGATTATTTAAATTTTTTATTTGATAGTCAAAAGTGCGGTGTGTTTTATCATTGAAAGATGCACTTACTTGTGAAGAGGCGGCATCAAATCCACCACTAACTGTACCATCACAGTCTTCGCAGGAAAAATGTCTGCTTTTAAATACTTGGCTGTACAATATATGAAGCAGAGTCAATAGATCACGGGATAATATCAATGCAATGTACTGCAGACATACATATGGGTTATATATAGCCTAACAAGAAATAATGGTAGATTTGAATACATGAATTGAACAGCATTGAACAGCAAAAAAGCCTTCAAATTTGATTTTGAAATCAAATGTTTAACTTGGCCAGTGGCACTTTCATACATACCAACCAGAATTCTTCATTGCACCAAGTAAAAGTTTGGCATAGGGATCTAAGGGGGAAAAGACAGAATATCAAGTCACAGAATACCAAGTTTTTAACTTCCATTGAAAGCTAGCTATGGCGGTCCAATAGCCAACATATAAAGAAATAGGCACGCATCAGACATTACGTTACCTTTATGTTGCCAAAATGGATGTGTTATGTTTTATGTAGACTGCAGAAATCCTGTACTTACTGCTATCTATTGCGACCTGCAACATGGCCTGACATCTGCGGTTGAACCTGAAGAGCCCCTCTGTGACAAATCCCTTTTTGTACTTTGAGTTGTTTCTTCCGGGGTATAAATCATACCCATAATCCTCATCTTGTTTGGTCTGGTCCATTTTCTTTTTTAATATCTACAATTTGGAAATAACTGCATCTGTACCGCTATTAGCTGCCACCGCTAACCAAGCAGGAGGTCATAGCTGTTGTGGAGGTCACGTGGTGCAGGCGAAGCAAAGGTAAAGTCCACATCTTATTTAACATTTAATTATTTCGTTATTTTTCTTCTAATGTGTGCTAACTGTTTTTACAAAATAACTTGTATTCATGTAATTTTATATTTAAAATATATATATTTACAGTTTAGTTCAGGAACAAAGCTTGTTTTAGAAAAGTAAGTCGCACAGTAGATACCGTGAACTGCAGCATACAAAATTGATAAAATTGACATTGAAACTCCAGAATAATTTCAATAAGGTGCAACACAACAATAAAAATATAAATATATATATATTAGAACGACACATAACATGTTCATCGTGTGATACTGTCGTTCATAGATCCATTTTTTTACTTTTATCATACAATTTTTTTTTTAACATAAACGATCTTTGGCACGTTGCGGCGCATACGTCAGAGCAAAGGCTGACGGGACCACGCTGTCATGGCTCCCTACACAAACACAACCGCCTGATGTTTCTCGACTTTTCTTTCTAAAAGTAGAAGTTAAGAAAGTTTGAGTTCGTTTGTCAGACTCTAAACTGTTTAAGTGAAACTGTACACGCTCAGAGTAACTACTGCATAATTATTATCAGTAAGCAACCACTATTCAGTCTGTTTGGCTAGTTAGTTTTTATCGGCGTGTATCTCTTTGCGGTCAGCATTCAGCTAACGATACGCTGCAAATTGGAAATTGCACTAACATACCCTAAACCAAAGTCTGTAATTTTAGAAAGATCATGTCTGGTGGAAACAAAGCTATTGAACTTCAGCTTCAGATGCGCCAAAATGCTGAAGATCTGCATAGTTTTATGCGGGAGTTGGATACCTGGGAGGAAGACATTAAGAAGAAGGATGAGGAGCTCCGTACAGGAGAAGTACAGGGAGAAGAGGTAAGCTTTTATAAACACTGAAGTTATATCTCATTACATTTCTAAAAAATAAATAAATAAATAAATTCTGGTAAATATAATGTAATTGTTAATATGTAAAGCGGCACCCATCCAAATGATCAGTAGCACATTTAGTAATTACATTACCATTTTGTTTTTATTTTCTTTTGTAGAGGAAGCTCCCACCTATTCGCAACAAAGACTACAAGGCAAAGATGAGAGAAAAGAAGAAAAAGAAACCGACAAGTAATGGCCTTGGAGGCAATGGAGATGAGAAGATAGGAGAGAAAACACAAGAAAGAATCAAGGGATATGACTATAGGTCCTGGGACAAATTCAATGTGGTATGCTGTTAATTGTACAGTTAAAATATCATTCAAGCTATATAAGATTTATACCTTATGTTTTTGTTCCATCAGGACAAGGTCTTGGAAGAAATGGATAAAGAGGAAAGCCCACCAGAGTCAAATGAATCTGACTCTGAGGACATTACAGCTGATCGGGAAAAGGCCCTGAATGAGAAAGAAAAAGTACCCTAGTACTTTTATGAAACACACAGAAATCAAGTCAAGTTTTTCTTTAACTCAGTATTTACTTATTTTTTTCAGGGCAACACGTTTTTTAAAGAGGGCAAATATGACGATGCTGTTGAGTGCTACACCAGAGGAATGACTGCAGACCCTTACAACCCTGTGCTTCCAACAAACAGAGCTACAGCTTTCTTCAGACTCAAAAAGCGAGTATTTTTGCGCATTTTGAAAAATAGAAATCGCAACATTTACATTTTAATGAACATGCCTATTTCATTATACTCTTCTCAGATTTGCTGTGGCAGAATCCGACTGCAATTTAGCAATTGCATTAGACAGCAAATATGTGAAAGCATTTTTACGAAGAGGAGCAGCGCGATATGCTCAAAAGAAATATGAACTTGCATTAGAAGGTAATTAGTATAAAATGAGTTGTCTGCCTGATTTAAAGATATAGAAGTAACACTCTCAATGTTACTTTAATAGATTATGAAATTGTTCTCAAACTTGATCTGGGCAATGCAGAGGCACAGAATGAAGTGAAGAAAATTAAGGAGGTTTGTTTCATGTAATAATCAAGATTTATTAATGTGTACATGTTAGTCAAATAGCTTGTATTTGTTTTCAGGTTATTGGCTCCAATACAGCTCATCACCCAGAAGAAGCTTCACCAATAGAGGAAGTCCTAAAAGTGGACCCTGAACAGCAAAAGCAAATGGAGGAGCAGCAAAGAAAACAGGAGGCAGTATTACAAAAGGACAGGGTAAGATTGTACTCACTACATAAGTATAGCCACTATATCACCATGAATTCATAACAATGATCAATATTTTTCCAACCAAAGTGTCTTTCAAAGTCCTGACTACGTTGAAATACATTGCAATAATTCAAAATATGTGATACTTGGTACTAAATCATTTACAAGGCCTGACTCTTTTATAAGAAAGAATACCTGGTCATGAAGCGTAATCGTAGTTTTTTGTTCTTCATAGGGAAATGCTTATTTTAAAGAGGGAAAGTATGAAGCAGCCGTGGAGTGCTATAGCAGAGGGATAGAGGCTGACAGCATGAATGTTCTTTTGCCAGCAAACAGAGCAATGGCCTACCTTAAACTTGAGAGGTAAAATGAATTCCTTGTATTAAAATGCATTTGTTTTAAAATTGTATGTCCATGATTTATAAATAATATAAATTGATTTGCTTTAGGTTTAAGGAGGCAGAGGAAGACTGCACTAAGGCTATTTCTCTGGACAACACGTACTCCAAAGCCTTTGCTCGCCGAGCCACAGCCAGAGTGTCATTAGGGAAACTAGCAGAGGCCAAAAAAGGTAACAGACTTCACCTGTCTTCATTTAAAAGTATGTGATTGTTTTTGTATTCTTAGCTTTTTATGTAATGTAATGATTAATAGATTTCCAAGAGGTTTTGAAACTTGAACCTGGGAACAAGCAGGCTTTGAATGAGCTTCAGAAAATACAGGTATTGTACAAACAAAGACCAACAACAATATGAAAAATATAAAATGCAGAACAAAATGATATTGTGCCTTTATTAGGATGTTTCCAGTGGATGCCTTCAGTCATCCGATTGCACACAGAGGAGAACAATCCAACCAATAGAAAAACCCAAACATTTGCAGTCCACGGTGAGTTATTCTGCTGTTTATTCTGTATTTGACTTATTATACAAGAATATATATGTTCTTTCTGAGCCTAAGTTTGTATTTATAATGTATGAGTATTCAGTATGCTGGCAATGAAACTACAGACTATTAAGGTAATGAAATATGTCATAGCGCTAGTTGTCCAGCAGATGTCAGGCAAGCCACTATTTCATGTTTATTCCCCAATAGCATGTATTTTGTAGTTATGTAGTTAAATTCATTTTTTTGGATCCAACTCTAAATCCAATGCAACTTCTTATGAGTACATGGTCTGATCTATAGCTTTCCAAAATTTACGAAGACAAAGTTACTTTACAAAGTTTTTATAGTGAAGTTCTACTCAACCTATGCTATGTTGTGCAGAAACCACTCAGGCGAATTGACATAGAAGAAGTCACTGGAAAAGTATTGATCCCTGATATACAAATGAGTGAGTCCCAGGATGCACAGAATAAGGCTCAAGAGGACACATCTCCATTGTCAACATCACCAAGCGCCAAGATGATTAAAATTGAAGAAATTGCAGATCTTTCAGCATGCCAATCAGCACCGTGCGTAAAAATATTTCCCAAAAAATTTATTTGTGTTAATTTCTTTATGTACGTGTAACCCCATAGATAAAATGTTTACTTTTCAGATCTACACAAGCACAAAAACCTTCCCTTAGAATTAATACTTCTGCTCCTGATACATCAGTTCAAGCATCATTACAAGTCGTGGACATACCTCCTCCCCCACCCAACAGTTTTCAGTTTGAAGCAGACCTGCGCAAGATTGGATCTCAACCTGAAATAATTTATTCATATTTGAAGGTGGGAGATTTGGAAATGTAGCTCTTAACTTGTTTATGTTTATGGCTATTTTAGTTCAATGAAATCTTAAATTACATTGTTCTCTTTTTAACAGCAAATGAAACCAGAGGTGTACTCAAAGATATTCCACAACTCTCTTGAACCAAGTGTTCTTAACCAGATCCTAAATACACTGCATGATTTTTACTTAAAGTAAGTATGAACACCTTCAAATGTAATTGACAGTTATTATATTTACTTATTTCTTGCGTATATTAAGTTATTCCACTTTTGTGCAGGAATGAATCACCGACTGTAATCCTTGAAATTCTCCAGAACATAGCTAGTGTTAGACGCTTTGACATGGCAGTTATGTTTATGTCATCTTCAGAGAAGAAAGGTATTTTACACAAATGTTGATCATATTCTCAGTCATTTTTTGTAGTGACTTTAAGAGTACTTATTGTTTTGTTTTTCTTTAGTATTATCAGAACTGTTTGATTTTCTCCTCCAAAGTGAACTTGAGGCATCATCTGTCACATCTTTACAGAAGAAGTATGGTGTATGATCAAATATTATATTTCAAATGTTGCATTTCTTACAGTGAACAATGTCTTGTTCAAAATGTGGATTGTTTTTTTATGGCATTTATTTTGGGATTGTTGATTGTTGGGAACTGTATATTGCTAACATAGGCCTACAGTTAAGAGCTTATTAAACAACAAAATACTTACAAATACAAACATGGCTTTCTTGCTTTTAAACCTTTTTATTTTTTTATTTATCAAAACGCATGACTGTGACATTTTAGGTCTGTTTAGTTTTCCATTTTGACTGTCAATGATATTATCGCACGATATAATACATTATTTTAAATTGTTTCTATCTTTGCTTACTGCCCACACTTTGACCTTAAACTCTGACAAATCATGGAAAGGTAAACAGAACACAGCCCTGCAAAGGCGTGTACAGGTTGACAGTTCAAGTCACTGCTTTCTTTGAAAAATGAAATGTATTTGAACTAGTTTAAACAAAGTTTAAAGCTAACCTCCAACATCTCATTGAGCACTACTTTGACTGCAAAGGAACATTAAACTATGTTTATGAAGTAGATAGTTTATATTTCGTTTAAATATAATGATTGCTGACCCAAACAGAATGGCAATTGTATATGGGCCTACTCAGTAATAATGTTTGTTACTTTACATTATACTGATCAGAATCCTATTTTTTTTTTTTTTTGCATCACAATGTAGTATATGTCCAAAAGATGCCAACAACAAGCAAAACAGCTGAAGTCACCTCTAAATGACCGGATCCACTGCGAACAGCATCTGGAAGAGAAATGTAATTTTAATTTAAATAAAAACTATAATAATGTTTTGCAGGGTAGAAGAATATAGAGACGTTGGTGAGGGAGTCACTGTGATTAGCAAAATTTAGGATATATAGACAGAAAATGATCAGATGAATTATAATTTACTGTAATTATTAAAAAGAAATCTACCTTTAATCTGTACAGTTTTTGTCATATTGGCAGACTTTCTTGATGCTGTGTTTTGAGCCTCACACGTAATAGTCACTGATTTTAGAGGATGGTCCACTGTCAACTCAACCACATGTCCTCTGACGCTCTGAGTGCCAACAGATGAGACGAAACGACAGGAGGGCTGGCAAACAGCTGAGCATGCAAACAAACCCTTTCCTCCTATCTCTAACACATCTGGTCCTGCGATCTTCATATCTGAAGGACCTACTGTGGTAAGAAATAGAGTGTGATACGTATTAAGCTGACAGTGGACTTCTTGATTAAAATAGAAGTAGATGTTTTAAAGTCACCGTTTTACTCAAGTGCAATTTCTAAAGCATACTGTTTTTAATTAATTAATTTTGTTTTTATGTATTATTATTTATTTATTTTATTTTGCATTTTTTAAGAATAAATACTGCAATGCAATGAGGTAGAGCAATTTGACAAAGGTTGGCATTTCAAACCATGCCTCTCCCTTACTGCAATTTTGTCTTTATATTGTATGAATATTTTAGAGAGGGGGTCATGTCTGCATGTACTTTTGACTATATATGTGACTAACCACAACTTACTGTGATTTACATGATGCTTGAAGAAAATGTCCTTGAGTAAAAATTCAAGTTATCTCTTCCCTCTTCTTTGTGTGCTCTTACCATTGACAGAGACCTGTTGTACTGCAGCGACAAACAGCCGTGACACCGTGTTAGTGGCCTTACAAACCAGAACTTTTGATGTGTCCATCTCATTGGGGGTCACAGAGATAACGTTCCCCTGTCCACTGATCCATGGACCAGAGTCCATCTTCCAAGAGTACACACAAGACGGCCGACAGAGGGCGTGGCAGCTGAAGGTGTGACTCACAGAGGGGTTGAGGAGACCACTGCCGGAGATGGACACATTCACTGGACCAACTGGTGAGGAAAAGGAAAGAAAACACTTAATCTGTAGGTATGTTCACATGCACACCAAAATGCAATTATTATCAGATTTCTGGATCTTTCAGATTATTCAATTTAAATGCAAACCTCAAAATGTGTAGATTGATTGATTAGTCGACTAAAGGGCAAAAGCTCTCAAAACTGTTCATGCTAAAATAACTATTTCTGGAGAAACAGTGAACAAGGAAACAATGCATTTATATGCAAAATACTACAGGTACTATTTAAAGGACTGAAAAATCAAGGACACATGTCAAGAAGTTTAAAATACACCACAGCTTCTGGTGTACTATCCATTACCAATATGCCTAACAATTACAAAATTATAGCACATACTGTATATTAAACATGTCCTCCCTGATGCCAACATTTTTTACTGATCTGATATTTAAATAAAGGAACTAATAAAGTAAGCAATAAAGTATCTCTCCCGTACCTAACACTTGTAGTTTCTTAGTAGCTGTTGCGTTTTGGTTTCCATTGGTTACTGAGCAGGCCACAATCAGGTCCTCTGTGTAATAGTTGACAGTGAAAGCCAGAGATGTGTCCTGTCCCTGAGCTGTCTGTCCGTCCAGAGACATGGAGTAAGTACAGGATGAACAATTAGCTTCACATTCCACACTAACGGGCACCCCCACTGTCACAAAGTCAGGGCCTATGATAGTTGGCTTCAGGTCCACTGCAAAGAAAGTTACCAGTAAATCAACACAGGTAATAGATATTGGCACAAAAAAAAATAGTGTAAATAATTTAATTAGTGTAGTGAAAATTACACGTTACGTACCTCCACTTGTTAGTAGTACTTGCTGAAATTCTGATAAGGAAAACAAAAGATTATTATTTGATCAGTTAACACCCTCCCATTAGAGGCTGTATTTTTTTCTTTTATTTTTGGGAATAAAAAGTCTGGGAATATTTTTGGGACAATACAGCCAATATCTACAATATTAAAATTGTGTATGTTTTGGCAGGTTTTGACCCCCAATTCAGTTGACAGGCAATCCATTTCCGGAAACTACTACATTAAACATAAAACATAAAGCTACCATCTGTAAATTGTGAAACCTACCCTCACCTGGCCTTTGTTCAGGCTCACCTGTGCTCTCTGGTTTGGCATGGTGGTTTAAAGTGAGAATGTAACAGGGTTGGGTCAGCCAACCTAATTCATTTAATCATTAATAATAAATTGTTATCATGAAAAGAAATGTAACCATTTATTATTAATCATTACTGATACCATAACAACCTTATTAAGTTAATAAATCAAACAGCTAAAATTAACTAAAATTGCACTTAACATTTAGGTTTACTGTTTTGAAGTGTAGACTGAAATGACTTATTTTTATTACTGTTTTTTGTTATTACATTTGTTTCTGTTGTTGTTTTTTAGTTCTTTACCAAATAATCTTGGCATCACTACACAAAACACAAGAGAAGTGGGACAAAAATACAACAGAAATAAAATGGTCATAAAAACAGGCATTATAAAGAATATTAAGTCATTTATGATGAATGAGCATTTGGAAAGGCAATGTGTGGCAAGTGCAGTAACAGGCCACAACATTATACTCTGATTTGAGGACAAACGGTGGCATTATTATGATTATGATTATTATATGTACAGAACTCTAAATTATGGCATTAGAAGTACCCCTTTGTAATGTAGTTAATATCTAAACCATTAAAGTCAGAAGAAAAACAATCACTGGCCAAATGCAAACATTGCACTGTAGGGGTGGCAGATTGGATTAAGACTCAAGCATTTAAAATGGCTCTGAGCATTTTAGAGCGTTATAAGAAGGGCAGCTATAAGGACATCACAGGTGCTAGGCTACTACAGTGAATATAGAAAACAAGACATAGCCTGCACACTTAGTGCAGGTTTTAAAATACATTTAATAAAGTGACATTTCAATAAGTGGATCTTCCTCAGGACATTGGGTAGATTCTATCATGGTTCACATTTTGTTGCCTATATATATGAAAAGGAATTATGGAAATATATATGGGGGTAGTGGAGTTCTTAAAATCTGTCCAGACAAAGAGGCCTAATTACTGAATAATTATGGTCACTCCATAATGAAAATGTAAAAAGGTTAATGTATAAATACACTGCACCACTTTTTGGATGGTACCTAGTCTCTCATTACAGCAGTGTGTAATCTAAAGTAAAACTTTAAACTTACATTCATTTGACAAAAAAATAATCAAGTTAACCTGTTATTTTAAAAAAGAAATAATGTATTCTCAGTCTATACATTTTGAAGTTTTCCATAAAAAAGTCTTAGTGCCTTGCCATATCAAAGTAGTTTTATAGTTTCACCCATCTCATAAAAGTCACAGCTTCAGAAGTTACATCATAATATAGGTAGTTTAGAAGGTATAAAATGTATTACCCATCAGAAGCAGCAACAGCCCATATATTTTATGAAGTTTCCATATAAAGTTATGATCCATGTTGCGAACACCAGGAAACGTGCAGCTCCCCCGAGTTACTCAGGTTTATAAGCAAACAGCTCATATCACTCTCATATTTATCTTCTTACTCACCAACCTTTATCTTCAGTTCAGAGCAGGTATGAAAAAAAGCCTCATTCTCGAATGAATCCTGACTCCTGCTCACACTTAACTCTTTGCATTTATATTATAACTTTGTTTTTTTGTACAGTTCATTTGTGAACTGATTGTGAGACCCAGTTTCATTTGGGAAGTAAATCCTTAATACCTAAACTGAACAAAGAATAACAAAACAGCACAGCAATAGCTCTTTTTGGTACTCACCTTACCAAAAAGACACTCACCTTAACTCAATAACTTAATTATTTCAAGCCTCCCAGTCAACTTTGCATAGTTGTGTTGTGTCCCTGAGCAAGACACTTCATATGAACCGAAAATCTTTATTCATTCTGAAGCTCTTGTTTAAACATGCTATTTAATTAGCTTCAAACAACACTGCTTGTGCAGCCAATTTACATATTCACAGTTAAGAACATACAATTCACATTTATTCACATATTAAAACAGAAGCAGTTACATTTTCATGACAGAGGAAGATAAAACCATGTGTGCAAACCTGTCCCACACATAGGCTGAATGTACAGGACAGTTTGTGCTTTAAAGGGTGGTCTCTCTGGAGTCTTTGGGAGGTCTGAAAGTCAGGATCTCTGTGAATGTGTTGCCTGGACACACAGAGGGAAAATAAAACTGTTAGATGTATTATGGTGATCTGTATACTCGTATACCCAGAACCAAGCCAAACAGAAGGAGGCACCTAGTGGTGTGTTTTGAGATGGCAGTGCAATGACCCTTTCCTATCCTTATACTTTAACAGGCTATAATGCAAAGAAAGTGAAGTACATTTATCTTTGGGGCAGTTATTCGTTGTGTTCCTAGAGCTGAATTTTATATAGATATATTTTTAAAGTAAACACAGATGTGGAGATTGAACATGCTGTATTGTCACCAGTACTATTATTGCTGCTTTCCAGCAAACTTCAGTCACTGGACTCAATAATGACAGTGAATGTAACATATTCACTGAAGAAAAAGTAAATTTTATGAATTAATGCAATACATTTTTATAGGTTTCTCATATCAAAAGCAAACTATTAACAATAAAATCCCCACCAGTTGCTTCTATATCTCTGTAACCTCCCTCTAGTCCAGAATTTCCCAGACACTGAGCACGGGGATTAGCATTTAAAGTTAGGGATGTTTTAGAGGACAATGTACTTCAACACTGTTCAGACAAGAAAATATTATTATTAAAACTGACAGTGACAAAGCTTTGGAGGTATTTAATGTAAAAGGGGTTGGGAACCGCTGTCTAGTCAATAAAATTTCCAAGTAAAATGGTGTCACCCTCTGGCAGACTTTAGGTACTGCAGTGGGTATATTTAGAAAGCCATGTCTTGTGCTTTGTCTTACGTTTCCACTGGTCGAGGGGCAGGTCAGTGTTGTCCATGGTCTGGTCGTACGGCTGTGCTTCAGTTTCTTCGTCTGTGTCTCTAAACTCACTGAAGAACGGCAGCTCCAGTGACTCTGAGGCACTAACCCGCTCCTCTGGGTCCAACAGCAACATCTTTTCCAGCACACTCACCGCTACAAAACATATCATATTATACTCTGTTAACATAACTACAAGCAGAAACTACAGGTAACACACAAAAAACAGAGATAAATACATACCATCTGGACTAGCTTTGGAAAATATAGTGTGCAAATCTTTCTTGGGCACCTTTGGTATACTTCTGAGGTAACTTCTGGCCTATATTGGGGGAAAAAATTTAGTTATAAGCCAGGCAGAAAAGGGCATTTTTAAACAACAATGTGTACACAAAGTAGTTTAAAGTCCATTACAATAAATACACAATATATAGAATGCAATTACATAGAAATGTGTAGGACAGAAACATTGAAGTTGTGTTGAATATGACACTGAGCATGATATACAGCCAGTAAATTAGTCAAAGTTCTGTCCAAAATATCTCTGGTGATCAGTTGTGATGGGGAAAATGAAGCCTCATGAACCAATGAGGAATCAAAGTCAATTCCAGGCCAAAGCTTCACCCAAAGGAAGGCACAAAATGCTGCCATCTACTGGGAATTTTAATGTATCACAAAGAATATGAACTTTATTTTAACAGTACCAGTGTGAATGAACTTTTTTGTCAGTTTGCAACAGAACCTGAACCACTGAACCATCCATTTGGAGGTTTCATTTGGCATAACCACTTTAGTTCGAGTTGCATGTCACATTTGCTTCATTTTGCCCATCACCATTGTTATTCCACTTACGTCTTGGCTCTGTAGCTTTGTCACAAACTCAGGGGCGGGTGTTCCTGTGATCTTCATGATTTCTCTGAGCTGGTCCAGGTCTGCAGTGGCCCAGGGTCAAGGGTCATATATTAAAAGTTGATGTGGGTGGATTTAATGTATAAAGTTTGTGCGTGCTGTACAAAGAATTGATACATTATAAAGGACAAAAAGGATACGGTCATTTCCTTTAAAAAGAGGTTTCCCCAGCAGCATCTCAGCCATGATGCAACCCGCTGACCAGATGTCCACTGTAAAACCAAACACAAAACACAATAATGCCTATATTCTAACATTCAACCTTTTAGAGATTTTTACAATAAACATACAATGAATTTTTTTAATCCATTGTGTATCTTAGTTATGTTTTGAGGTGCCCAAAGTAACTTTTCTTGTGGAAGGTTCGCCACCTGCTCACTGGAAGCAAGCACGTGACACGATCAGGCCAGGTTACAGATCAGATCTATGGAGAGGCAAACCTGTTCACAGTAAGGCATTTTTTTCCATGTATAAAAACGATATTATATAAAAATCTGCAATTGCATGATAGATGAATGTCTGCGTAATCCCTCAGATTTACAAATTTGGCAGAGCAATAACACCTCCTTGGAAACAAGCAGGTGGCAGACCCTGCTCTAGAAAAGCTATATACAGTAATGCACCTTTAATATTTATGTATTAGTAGTTTGGGTTCAGCAGAAGTGGGAGTACCATACCCGTTTGTGTGTAGTGCATCCAATTTAGGATTACTTCAGGCGCTCTGTACCAGCGCGTGACAACATAACCAGTCATCTCTGTGTCAGCCTGCCGAGCCAAACCAAAGTCCAAGATCTGAGATAAGAAAAAAATTTTACTGATAAATTAAGAAATCTATGAGAACTACATTTTGGAACTGATCTGGTACCTTCAGTTCACAGTCTGGATTGATGGCTAAATTTCCTGGCTTGAGATCCTGCAAAGGGGTGACAAAATTAGAGTTTAGCATAAAATCCACAACTAGTAGTACTGTACATCATCATTACTTAAAAAAAGTAGTTTTCTTTTCTGTTACATACATAGAAAAGGAACTATTTTGTTGTGCTGAAATATCTCACAGTTATTTGTGATCTATAAATATGTAACAAGAATCTCTTCAAAGTTGCTGTGTTTTTGAGCCAGAAGACATTCTCTGCAAAGTCCCAGATGGCATCAAATTATGAAAACTCTTATTTTACAACCATAAAAAACTGTACAGTAGATCTGCATGCATTAATTCCAGTTACTGAAAAGGCAGTCTCTCATATCTTTATCGGCACTGTGTTTTGAAATGTTTCAGACTTGACTGGTTGACAATGACATGATAAAAGGAACGGTGAATGTCATTTTGACCCATATTTTCATTGACTATAACTTACTACCTACTCACTTTTTAAGAAATGTATATTCAGAAGGCTTTTAGTCAGTATGAGCAAACTACTGATGCTTTCGAAATAAATTACTCACATTATTTCACTCCACAAAAGTGACAGAATTAGGTGAAAGTTGACTGCCATCTTTATGACTTCTCACAATATGGGGCAGTAAATTTGAACTCTGAATAGCAACAAATGCACAAATAGATGTTGTAAACATCTTTATAGTGCATTATTTTAGGCTTTTTTGTGGATTAGCAGAGAAATGTTTAAATATTGTAATCAAACAGACAGCGTATCATTGAATCCCTACTTTGAGTCTGTCTGGGCTTTGAGTGCAGATGAAAGTAGTAAATCTTGTGTGGGAATGCAAATGAAAAGGGCAGCATGTGAAAAGAATAGGCTCCACCCCCTAAGGTCAGGTCTGAAAGATCAAAAGGTCACGTACCCTGTGGACGATCCCTGCCGAGTGAATATACTGAGGACACAAGACAGGCACATAGTTAGACTTTCAGCAAAACAAACCCTGACTTATTACTTTATATATTTTTTTTTTCCATTTGTGTTGAAAACATTGGATTTTATCAAATAATCTAATAAAAAAGGATCTAATCTTGACAAAGGCAATATTGTTTTTTTTTTAGGTTAAGTTATGTGTACATGTATTTTGGAATTCAGAGAAATCTCAACCAAACACAATGTAATTACACTAGTATTGTAAAATTGGAAAATATTGCTAAATAATTAGATTAACATGGATTTTATAGAACAGAAAACGAAGGTACACCCAGTCCATTAATACAACATCCATGATAACCTTGAGTCCTCGGAGCATCTGATAAACCAAGAACTGTACTCTGTCCTCAGTCAGTCTCTCCAGCTTCATCAGTTTACCCAGGTCTGTCCCCATGTACGGCATCACCAGATAACTGTGCACAAACAGTAACAGTCGACTATAGTCCATTATAAACAATGACTTTTTAAATGGAGATAAGAAAGTTTAATGTTAACCGAAGCAAGATAAAGTATGTGTCTAAACTAAAGGGAGCAAAGTGGAACACATGTTTGGTTTCTGTGGTTAAAGGTGCATTATGAAACATATCTGTTAAGGAGGGTACATTAAGCCAGTGTTCCACAAGATGACATTAAACATATCTATCTTGTACTTATTCAATTAAAGGCTCTTATTGCAGACCTTGAAAAAGAAACATTCTTGCTGTGGGCAAGTATCTGTATCTTGTCCTGGTCATCTGCTTGTCCCTATTAAAATACATACTGTGGAATATTTCATGGCAAAACAATAACATCTCCATGAAGATAAGTTAAGAAAAGTTACACTGTGCACCTTTAAGAGACACACTCTTTTACATGATGGATTGGCACACATGGACTAAATGTCTTGAATGGGCACAGACGGGGCAGTGAGTGAATACTACATTGGTAAGGATGCAGAGGCTAAAGCTGTCAATTAAGAGTTCTAAAAGAAAACTAGGATGTAGCGATAAATGAGATGGAGCCAGAGAAGTGGTCAAAAAGACTTACAAGTCTTTAAACCGGTCCAGTGCAATCTCTGCAGTGAAGACATCTAACAACCCAATCACCTATGATATGACAACAACAATATGGGCTTAGCACAAGTTAATATTCCCGGTACATTAACACTAGTTAAACTTACATTTTCATGTTTCATGTGTTTGAGCAGTCGCAGTTCTCTGTAGGCCCGTTTGGCAAAGAGTTTGGACTGAAAAGGTCTGTGGAGTTTTTTGATAGCGACTTGAGCTCCTGATCGCCGGTCCCATGCAGAACTGGAAATGATGAAATAGTCAAACTTAATAAGTGTTGCTGAAAAAGAAAAACCCTAAAACCAGTTGTGACGTTGTTTTTCTTTCATGTTACATAATAGGTAGGCCTACTAATACAATTATGGCAATAGGAAGTTTGTCTGTGGTGTAGGAAGTTACATGTACACATTTCTGTACTCACTCTAAAGTAAAAAAGAACAGCATGTGATTTTGACCAGAAGACATTATTTTTATAATGCCAGTCTTGACAAAAAAAATAAGATAATTTTAATTCAGTGCCTATACACTGTAGTTTACAGTTACTAGAGTTTAAAACTTGCGAATAGGTCATTTTGTGGGGGAAATTGCTGAATTTGTTTATCTGGCATAAAGTTCAAAGCCTCCTCTGTCAGCAAAATAAACAAACGTGTGTATTTACAATAAGGAAAAGTGGTGGTGGCCAATTTGCAATCCCCAGAAATGTGTTTCATTTCAGGTAAAAGGACTTTAAGACATATAATTAATATGGCACATTTGTGAGGCCAGTTCATTTAAAAACAAAGGATGATATGGTTCGACATTTGTGCATTCTAATTTTGAATATTTCATTTAATCTCTCATACAGTTATATAGGCCCCTATCCTCCACCTGTAATTATGGCATCATCAGATTGTACCTGTGTCCATTCTGGCATGTTACAAAATGTCAGTCCTGGGACAACATGTTTTATGTTAAATCCCAGTTGTGGTGCATAGAGTCCTTCTCTTTGACTCTCTGTAACAATGAGGCTGGGGGTAGTGTCTTTGTTGACCCTCATCAACTCATTACAATGCAAAGGGAGGCCCTGCAGAGCCAGCTGCGGACTGAGGGAGTGGTCAGCATTTAGCATTCTATGGTTTTTACATCAGTCATTATGGGGTAAATGCAGGAAATTAAGTGGTCAATGATTTTAATTTAAATTGTAAAACTTGCTTATGTTTTAAGTTGGTAACCTAGTAGCAGGCGGGTCAGTACGGCTCTAGTGACAGTATAACTGTAGGAAAAGCTGGGTAGAGGCGTGAGGCGAAAGCAAACAGAGACTGAAA
>NW_026571410.1:0-25000 GCF_026225935.1 Boleophthalmus pectinirostris
AGACCGTCCTGCAGCTGGACACAGGGGTGCAGGCTGCCCATGATAGCGTGCACAGGTGAGAGGAGGAGGAGGGCCAGAGCCAGTTTTTGCTACTGATTACATTCTACTTTGCCATGAAATTTCAGAAGTGTAAATTCCCAAATATGGAACCTGATCATTTCTATTATTATCTAGACCCAAGCCCATGCTACATTACGACAGAAATCTACATTTGAACAATATTAATTTTAGCTGCCCACATCTGTATTAAATAATATTGGCCTATAGAATGCTGTAAGGTAATCTGAAACCCAGCGATAGGCCTGTCACAATCAAACAATTAAAATAATGTGTGATATATCGCTACAGAAAATATTCTGCAATAATTAATAAGCACAATGAAACTCACATGGACATGGATATGATCTTTATTTTGACTTCTGTAGCACAAATGTTACGAAAAAATATACTCCATTAAGTGCAAATGAAATGTACAAATGCTAAATACTGTGCCAAAAATATAGTGCATAATTTGTTCATTGAAGTTGATAAAGTAATGTGAAAGGCCTACTTAACAAGTTGTGTAGACTTGCAGACCAGTGTTAAGACAAATGCATGATTTATGTCTATTTCATAGTTTTTGTATCTTATCTCACGAAGTTTAACTGCAATCAACAATGTTTTTGGTCCACTTGATTTTTGTAGCAGTTCATATCTGAAAATTCATTGTGATTCATATGTTATGTTGCGTGCATTATGACTTTTGTAATATTCATTTGTAAAAAATACTCCACCCAAGCAAACATTAGCTTTAAAAAGCAAGGCAAACAACGGCCAGTAGTCTGCATAAAGCAAACACCCTCATAGTTAGTGACATTTACACAGTCCACACATTGTAATAATATACTATTCTATGTGGTTTTGAAATGGCAATTAATACAAAAAAATTAAATTAATCCTACTCCTGAAATCATTGTAGTTATGTGACTGTCTTTTTTGAGCAGTGAACATTATTATCACTGTATACCTTTTCATGGCAGAATCACTAAGATGCTGATCGATCAGGATGGTCCCAAGTGGAGGGAGAAGCTCCCAGAGATCCCAGTGGTGCCTCTGTCAGTGCAGCAGCAGCACCGGGACAAGCCCCTGTCTGAACAGCAGGTCCAGGCCAGAGCTGCCCGGGCTGCACAGGAGGAGGGTGAGTACAGGACAACCAAGGCTTAAGTCATGTTATATTCACAATAAAAATTATTATGGGATTTCAAGATCAACCGTCTTTACTATTACGCAGAAATGTCACAGTTTCATAACCACAGTTCTACAAAATAGTACATCTGATCAGGGTTCTTCAGGTAAGAATGAAGATAGACAAAATGTCCGGTGCTGTCTCAGGCAGGTTGCTGATAAATTAATTTTAAAATAGCACAATTATACACTGAATTTTAGACCTGTGTAGGGTTAATCGTGTGTAGGGTGGATCGATCTGAATTGTCCACTTAAAAAGAATGTGAAAGTAGTTTGCTCTGCTGGTAATTGTCCATTGACAATAGAGGTCCATAGAAGTTTGATTAGAATGAAACCATTTGCGAACTCTTAACAGCAGGAGATAATGAATGCTATGAGAATGACTTATATGCTAATTATTTTCAGCACAATAATATTTTGTATTTGTTAAGAAGCCGCTAACACCAAAAGACATTTACAAATTGCCCTTTAAAATAAGAGTCTTAAACTATGACATAACGAAGCTGCCTTCTGATCAGTTGGTGACAGATTGTTGTAAACCTGGAGAGAGCTGCTGTGTGGAAGTCATTAAAAATACAGAGGAAGTCGATCCAGACAGAGAAACTCTGCGGTAATGGAACAATCCTGATCAGGTTTCCCATTGGCTGAGGCTGTCGCACTGACTGCTCCCTGGTCATTATACTACACTCATTTGTATACGATACATGCCATCAGTTTGATATAGTAATAATAATATTGTGTAATTTTATTTTTAAAAACCTTTTGTTTTCATGTCGTAGTTTGCTGTAAAAATACAGTTACATGAAATGCTTTAATTATGATACCGCTTTAGACTTTTTAAAAGTTATTATTTACTTTTCATGAAATTCTTTGTTGTTATTTGCTTAATAAAGTTCTAATAGTCTAGTTGTTGTAGTTGACCGTGTTGGCTCACTTATATTGACAAATACTTCCCTGTAAAAGTCTCTCCCTAAGTGCTAGTGTGCCGAGTTTACAGCCGAGTCATTACCCACAATCCCTTTCTCAGCAGTTTCTCAGTCGACTACAGAAAACATGACTCATCTCTTCTGTCCACTCACTAACTCTGACAGCTTTATTGATCTGCACCAAAACTTTGCATGATGGGAAAACGTCCTCTCACAGATCATATTGGCATACCTCTGTTACTGTAAATTGAATTGACAGCTTGAAATCCATTTTGTCAGGAAGAAATAATTTGTACTAAATTCAATTCCTCTTCAACAGCAAGAATACGAGAAGCCAGATTTACTTTACTGAAGCAAGAAGGCAACGAGCTGGTGAAGAAGGGCAGTTTCCAAGAGGCAGTGGAGAAGTACACGCAGTGTTTGGCCCTCCAACCCAAAGAGTGTGCAGTGTACACTAACAGGTATGCATTTAAAGGGCCCATATCACACAAAATTTACTCTTTTGAGCTTTAAGCCATGTTAGAATGTTGTTACCTCATCAAAAACATACCTGAAGTTTTGTTTTGATTCATTCACACATGATTTCCCTTTGAAAGAAGAAACAAAACACAACTCCAGGTATGTTTGTGATAAGGAAAAGATATACATAGATCAGAAAATCATGTAATAAAAGCTTATATAATATATAATTTAAAGCTTTACACTAACAATGGCTGTTTAAAAATTGTGTCGGCAATCTATTTTCATGTTACTGTTTTTAATGCTAATTTAGACATTGCACTTGAGCTATCTTCCCATCTGTCACTGAATTAATGCCTGTCTATTCAGTTTTTAATGACTATTTTAAATCTAGAAAAAGACAGTAGAGGGCACTATATGCTTACTGTAAATCCCAGCTAAAGCAGCTTCTGGTGTTTTTACCAATCATTAAAATTTTTCAGTCAATAAGATAAACATGATGATAATATATTTTTTGTATATCTATTCTGCTTAAAATGTGTCACATGTCTTCTTAACTGCTTTTAGTACTGCTTTTATTTATTGATTCTATTTTTTTTATTCATTGATTTTATTATTTTTATCTATTGTGTTTATTAGTACCTTTTGTCCAGAACATAATTCCTCTGACTTTTGTGTGTTGACTGTTTTACTTTGGAAATTGTCTTGTTTTAAAAAATGTGCTATCGATTAGATTAACGGTTTTAATATTTACAGGTGCACTATGTCACTTTTTCGTCGGGGGTCCGTCACCTTTCTTTGGATATGTCATTCTTACACAGTATGGCATTAAACAGCTCTACACATTTATTTAATTACAGGTGGTTTTACAGCTCAAAAATATCTAGAAAAACAGGCATTCTGTGAGCGGGGTTGCCTCTCCACAAATCTAGCCTGTAACCTAGTTTGGTTTGGTCTCTATGAAGATAGAAAGGTTTAATATCATACTGTGAAACATTCCAGACAAAGCAATAACATCTCCATGGAGACAAGTAGGTGACAGACCCTCCACCAGAAAAGTTATGCAGTGCACCTTTAAGCAAAAAGCTTGACATCACTGAACAAGCAGATTTCTGTGTTTCCAGAGCCATTTGCTTCCTTAGACTGAACCGTTTTGAAGAGGCCAAACTGGACTGTGACTCTGCGCTGGAGCTGGATCCATCCAATAAGAAAGCATTTTACAGACGGGCCCTGGCGCACAAAGGCCTCAAGGTGAATGCACTGTGTATTTACAGGAAGCTCTCATTATGTACAGAGTTTAAACACTCTGACCTCTGACTTCTGACCTCAGGACTATCTGTCGGCCAGCACAGACCTCCAGGAAGTGCTGCAGCTGGATCCAAATGTGCGAGAGGCCGAGCAGGAGCTGGAGACGGTCACCGGGCTGTTGAGGAAAAGTCTAATGGAAGGCACAGCACAGGTGAGGAGATCTTAAAGGGCCTATTTTACACTATTCTCTGATCTCTGTTATACTGAACAAATCACAAGCACAAGTTGGAGTTGCATATTGTTTCAATCACACACAAACCTTGCATATTTAGTAGGGATGTAACAATAATCGGAATAATGTCATATCATATTGTTAAAGTTCTCTCAATAATATCGTGAATCATCACAATATATCTAATTACAAGTCTCTTTGCTTAAATTTAGAGTTATGGTGCAGCAATAGCTAAAAAAGAGACAGAGGGAACTACATAGACCATGACCCTTTGCTTCATTTCAGTGTGGACTATAAGAAGAAATAACAGTTCTAAGCACTTTTAAGTCTTAGTTCTTTGGGTTAAGTCTTGTCAAGGCGTTTTAAGAGGAAAAAGTAGCATATTAACAGTTTTGTTAGCTTCCACAAAATGTTGCAATAAATATTATACCGTGAGATGTATATTGTGAAAATATTGCATAAAGATCGGAAGAGACTTGGATATTGTTACATCTCTAATCATGAGCCTCCCCACCGTATCGTGAGCTTTCACACAGTATCGCAATAAATATCCTACCGTGAGTTTCATACTGTGACAATATCATATCATGAGACTTGGATATCGTTACTCCCCTAATATTTAGATATTTAGTTATCTTAAACAGAAAACACTCTGTTCCACCTTGTGATGTCATGTGGTAATACAGGAAGTGCTCCACTGTGTTTTTAAACTCCATCATTTGGATTATTACAGCCCTGGAATTGCCAATCTCTACTGAACTAAAAGTTAAAGGAGCTGTTAACTTGAAAACTACCGCTTCATGACAGCACAAAGTGGAACAGAGCATTTTGAGATTTGGAGATGTAGACAGACTAATAATGAAAGATTACGCCGCATGTGTGAATGAAACTAAACACAACTCCAGGTATGTTTTTGAGGAAGTAAGAACATTCTTACATGGTTCTAGTAGAAAACACTATCAGCAACTCTTTTTATTTGTATTATTATTATTATTAAGCAAATTGATATCACTTCGTTAACTATTTTACTACTCCTAACTCTATCACCTTATTCCTAAACTTAATAAACAGAGCAAATACACCTGTGTTTCTCAAAGACTGGTTCGCAAGAGATTTTTGTGGGGCACTTTGTCACAATCTGCATGTAGATTTGCAATATACAAGGCTACATTTAATGTCCAAATAGGAGATTTATGGACATTTTTTATTGCTTGTTCTATTACTGTTTTTTCATTGTTTAAAACCTGAGTAATACTAATTGTTCAGAGAGTAAGTAAGTAAGTAAGTTTTTATTTATTTAGCACTTTTCACAGGCATATGTCACAGAGAGGCTTTACAGAGCAGAGACACAATCACTCAGTCGACAATAAAATATCCTGATTAATGTTCAATAATGGTCAAATCCACCTTTATTTTGTGATTTACGAATAATGTCTGTTGACTTGGGTTGCGGAGGTTTGTGACTTTAAAATATGGGTCCCCAGAAAACACTGAAATAGACCATATAGTGTGCAATTGAAGTAACCAGTAATGTGTAACCTGTAACCAATATTTTTTCTCAATACATCTAGGTTTGACAGTTGTGACAAAGGAATCAAGCATATGGACATTGGTTTAAAAATGGACTTTGCAGATGACTTAACGAGGGACAGACTTTCCGGCTCTGCTCCACCTGCGCTGTGCAAACCTCTCCTACATCTTGGTACTAGTCACAGCACTGGAACCAAAGCCCATTCATCTTCTACCATAACTAGCTATACTGTGCAGGTGAGGCATTCAAGTGCTGCTACAAGGAGAGGAAAGAAGACTGTGCCTTAATAATGAGATTTCTACCACTGCAAGATACTGAACTGCGCTGATGATGCTGCTTTCACAAAACTCACAGTAAAACTAATTCAACTTGATGGTAGCTTCAAATGTAGCTGGGCACAGTAATTTAAGGCTTTTGCTACCTTATTTTTTGAAACATTTTGGATTTTCATATTGGCTTTCTGTTACATAATGATATAATGGAGGAGGTTATAAACAAATAACGCAGTATTTACAACTCTTTTTAAGATACAGAGAGAGTGAGGCACCTGCTTTGCTCTTGTCTTTAAAGGTGCACTGCGTAACTTTCCAGGTTGGGGGTCCACTACTGTGGAGATGCTATTGCTTTGCCTGTAATGTTTCTCATTATAGTATTAAACTTAAGATGCATTTATTAAATTATGGGTGTTTTCATTGCTGAAAACTACCTACAATTAAAAACATGCATTCTGACTGTGAGTGGGGTTGCCTCTTTACAGATCCCACCTGTAAATTGGCCAGGTGGCATCTCCTGCTTGTTTCTATGGTGACTGAAAAATTAATGCAATGGAATATTGGAGGTAAAGCAACAACATCTTCGACTTAAACTTAGACAAATTTTATTGATCCACAAGGGAAACAAGATCTCTACCAGAAAAGTTACACAGTGCCCCTTTAAGGAAATTTTGTACTCACAGTTCAGTTCAAGACAATGGATAACACAGGATCTTCAAAAAATTGCAGTTTCCTAGCTCTCTGGGGAAAGATGGCTGCTAGGTTTATGGCAACACTGTTTGACTCAGGTGTATGACTGAATGTATGTAATATTATTTTGTGTTTTAAAATACTGCTTTTCTATTGGAGTAAATGTACCTGTGGGCTTGTTCTTTCTGTGTAATCAGATGAGTGGAGCCATTATGCCTCAGCTGGAGGTTGTCTGATGCTTCTGTTGTTCACAAATTAGATTTTGAAAGCAACAGATCGGCAAATTAAGCCTTACCGCACACACCACATGGTTTTGGGTCAGCACAGGCTGTGTTCTACTGTAGTTTTATGAGAAATGTTCACAAATCTGCACAATACAAAAGGTTCTTCAAAAGTTACTTCAGTATTTAACAGCTTTGTTCTTAAAGGTCACAACATTTCATTTTAAGATCACAACTTAATCAAATCCCAAACAATGGATGATGCTATGTAATAATGATGCTGTGTAACTGCTTCTCTCCATGTAAATGATGTCTGGAATGTTCCACAGTATCGCATTACACATATTTATCACTACGGAGACAGCAGGCTGTTAGATCTGTGGAGAGGCAAGCCCACTCAGTTTTTAGACCAGTCAAAACCCATGTTGTTGAGTAAATGCAAAATTGATACATTTAATGCTGTAACAAGCAATATCATCTTCATGGAGGCAAGCAGACCGTGGACAGTTCACATTTAATTACAATTATATCAACTTTTCTTTTCTTGCATAATAAATAGTTTGTGTATAATATTTAGCAGATGTGCCACGTTTGTTTCTGAATGTATTGAATCCTGATCATTGTCGACAATGAGATGCTTCCGTGCTTTTAAAATGCTGCAGCCTTTAATGCAACAGCATGTACTGTATGTAAATAGCTTCAGTGCACAATGTAAATAAATGATTCAAACTTAAGATTTTTTTTTCCAGTTGTATATTTAGTATTGAATATGTGCTGGGCTCCACAGAGATCATTTAATGTCTTACTGGAACATTCTAGGCAAACAATAACTCCATAAAAGGATGCACAAAAGGATAGATGATGTAGACCATTGATTGAATCATGAGTATGGTGTATACACAGTGTTGAGAAGTAACTGAATACTTATTTACTGTATTCTGGTACAGCTACTCTTTAATTTGGTGGTATTCAGAACACAGTTATTTTCCTAAAATCAAACAAATCAGTTTTGGTATATGGTATGTAAATTAGGCTTTAAACTGCACAGAAACAGTGAGAAGAAGACACAACTTTGATCTTGTGGTAAGAGCAGGTGTGATTTTTCCATCTCCAGTGAGTGACAGGAAATGCTTTAAAAACAGTGAAGCAAATAGCGCTGTAATCACTTGTGTCTCTACATATAAAAAAAAAAAGTTATTATGATGCAAATTATGTATGTAAATACCCATAATCCACCCAATGGAGGTCAAAATAAATACAAATACAAATTTACACTATCATTCAAATGTAATGTCAGTGTAAAAGTATTCTATGTATTCAGAATACTACAGTACTGGACCATGTATCAGACAAAATACAATACATTTTAATGAAGGCATTCAGTATTCTGTAACATTTTCAAAGTATCCTTCCAATCATTATTTGGAAATCAAAAATGTAAAGTTATTGATGAATTAGGAGTAAAAAAAGGTGGAAGAATCTAAGTACTTCAGTATTGTGTTCTCTTCTTGCGATATACATTGCTAGGGACTGTCTCATTGCAGGAAACCACACGTGTGCTAAAAGTGGTATCATTTCAAACAACATGTGCACACACAGATCACTCAAACACACTGCTTAGGATAAAAAAGGATTTTATTATAGACTCAAAATAGATTTCAAAAGCTTTACACTTTGGCTACTTTCAGGGAAGCATTTTTAGTACAATCCATTCTTCACACGATAGACCCAGAGATGTATTTTGGTAGCTGGATCTATATATTTTTTCCATCGAGTCGTCCGATCTACATTAGGGCAATCTTTGGTCTAAACCGGCTACAGCGGCTGCTTCATTCATAGTGGGAAAATAGACTCTAGTTTTACATATTGTACATTTGATAACATGAGTTTTTCCATTCAAGACACATAATGAGAAAGG
The DNA here is from genome assembly GCF_026225935.1 of Boleophthalmus pectinirostris. Lineage (NCBI taxonomy): Eukaryota > Metazoa > Chordata > Actinopteri > Gobiiformes > Gobiidae > Boleophthalmus > Boleophthalmus pectinirostris. The sequence continues at coordinate 8,722 of NW_026571410.1, forward strand.
CACTGTGAGTCAATATAAAATCATTTGCATCAATTAAATTAGAAAAAGAAAACATAAGAACAACTGAAATACAACAAAAGCACTAATATCAATTTGGATTTTCATAAAAATAGCTACAATAAATCAATGTAAAAGATTCAACATTTTTTGCAGTGTCTTGTGATTGCACAATTGAAGGTTTTAATAAATGTTCCCTTGATTAAAGTTAAATTGTAAAATATTGTACATTTTAGTCTGTAGAAAGCTTATTCCTATTTGAAATACTATACAGTGTTTGATTGCTCTAATTCATAGGAATGCTTTAGGAAAAATAAATTCCCTTTTTATGCAGTTAAAATGGCGCTTTTTTTAAACACAGGTACAACCACACAATTTCTCCAGTGCAGTCTTGCTTTAGAGAATGTTTTTTTTTTCCCGTACAAACTTTAAAAAGGTTGGACGACTTCTGATGAGTACCCATCCCCACCCAATAAACTTTTGACCCCAGCACAGGGCTTCAACATAAAAAACAACTTTCCCAAAATGGAAAATAAACTGAGCGAAAACATATCACAAAATAAACATGCATCACATTTGAACAAAAGCAACAATAATGACTTTTCTCAGAGGATAAGGGTGCTGCGGTATATGTGGTCCCCTTAGCTTTGATTAACATCGTATCCCCCGTGTTGTGATAAAGAACGTTATGATTCAGTATTAGCAGCTCAAAAGGACACAAATCATTCACGTGTTTCACACCTGCGGTGCACATTCAAATGGACCTGCTCAAAGCCTGAAGGTCTTTGTCCTGTCAAACAGAACCTGTTCTTGGACTTACTGCTCCCCTCTCATTTAGCCTCTACACGCACACAGCCACATTCAGGGTCCACATTACACTGTGTCAGAGTAAAATTAGCATGTATGTTATTCTGATATTTTGAAAATTTTCAAAAGGCAAAAATGCAGAAAAATACACACAAAATGACCCCTTTAGAAATGATAAGCCTACAACTGTGTTTGCAGTAGGCGCAACTGTGTGACTTTTTCTAAAATCTCAATGAGAGAAAACATTAAACAAAAAGTTTAATGCATCTTTATTGTGTTAGATATCTGTCTGTATGCAGCGCTTTCTGACTGGAGTCATAGGCGGGTCACTGGAACTACTTCTCTCCTTTATCTTCTCCTGCTCTGGCCCCTGGGGAGGCCCGTCACTCCTGTTCTCCTCTGTGTAAGTGAAGGTGCTGCTGGCGCCCTCTGTGGGCGAGGCTGGAGGTGACGCAGACAAAAGTCTGTGTGCGAAGCTCCCCCGAGGGGAGGGGCACTGCTCGGCCTGGGGCAGAGGTTCTGAGGGTCCTGGGGGGTCACAGCAGCTGAGCTCCGAGGAGAAGTGGCTGCAGTGGGAGTCGGCCACAGAGGGCAGACTCCCGCTCAGAGATGGAGAGTCAAACTCAGAGGAGTTCGTGCTGCGCTGCTCTAGCAGCTGTGCGTCCAACTCTGATCTCACCTCGCACTTTGAGTCTTTGCTGTTGGCTCGTTTCCACATCTTGCCTTTGCCCCGGGGTCCGGCCGAGGTGGGCGGCTCCTTGGACCAGGGCGGTGAGGGGCAGCAGCAGTCTGAAGGGCAGGGACAGGCCCCTCCACTTGCCCCCTTCACAGCAGCAGAGCTACAGCTGGCCTCGTCTAAACTGCTGCTGCCACTGCCACGCCTCTCCTTCTGTTTACACTCCACATCAGCCTGCACCTCCACACTGCTCTCCCTGAAACAACACACACAGAGAATGGTACAAGAGTGTTAATGAGAACATACACACACTTATACCTAAAGCACACCTGTGTGTACATGCATCACTTTTAGCCCCTCCACACTGCATTAGTGTTGTGAAGTGTAATAGATAACAGCGTGGCGGGCAGTACTGACCTCTCCAGGGACATGTAGGCGTTGAGGATGGACCCAGCCATGGCTCTGGTGCTGGCATTGTCGCTAATTGTCCCGAGACTCACTGTGGCTGATTCCCCGCTCAGACTGCAACGCTCCTTTTGGACATCAGCCTGAACCTCCATCCTAAAAATGTGAAGGCAGAGGAGCATTTTTAGGTTAGATTCCTAAGTGTTTCTCTCATGTTTTATTGCATTGCCAGTGTGGATTGTACCTGTTGTAGCAGCTGCCTGACAAACTGCCAGTAATGCTGGTGCCGGCGAGGGCTGTGGTGCTAGCGTTGTCGCTCATGTTGTCACGGTGACTGGAGCTGACTCCACAGCGCTCCATGTGGCTGCCGCTGACACTGAGGCTGAGCCCAGTCAGACCCCCCACACTCGCCCCATCACCCAGGCTTGGGTTATTCAGCCGTGTCTCTGCCACTGACGTGGTGTCTGAGCAAAAGGAGAGGAAAGTGAAATAGGAGAAACTGAATGGATGAAAATGGTATAATCACTTTCTAAGTTAAGGTATGATGCTTTAAGAATACTTTTGGGATTCAGCTGCAACATTTTAAGTACTTTTCCCATCATTCAAAAGATACAATATTTAGTTTTAAATATTTAACATTTTTAATGTTTTTTAAATGTTTAAAATTATTAATTGAGAGAATGAGAATGGCCCCACTTCCTCATCATTCTGACACCCATGGATAGAGGATATACAGAACACAGAATAACATACAGAAGATTTTTTTTTTTTGGCAAACCCTGACCCCCCGAAAAATATGAAACTTAGAAACCATTTTGTTCAACATGAAATATTTAGCAAAGTTGCATAACCATATTCTGTTGCTATGGTTCTTTTTTAGCTGTTCTGAGGTTAGAATTATCCAGTTGGACCAGTGGGCTTCCCTTGTATCCCGTTCTGTATCAGGTCTCACACCTTCTGCTTGTGTAAAGGTCAAAGCTTTGTTTTTTGTGTACATCATCATCATCATCTTTCAAAAACACGACAGTTCAACAGTGGGTTTAAGCCTGAGGCATGTTTGAGTCGACAGAAACAACCTCTGTCTCGTCACACCTCACGCTCGGACGCCTCCTCCTCTGTCCACTTTACTGACACATTGAGTGGCACATGTTGATTTGTCTGGGCATGGCTCAAATACTGTTACATAACCACAAATGGAAAACCCTGACATGGTGTTTTGAACATAGCTGTGAAATATTCTAGAGGAGTCAGACCTGAGAACATCATGGCACCAGATTCATCATTTCTTAGTTTAGCAAAAATGTTGTGTTGACATCTAGCTACAAGAGGTGATAAGTAAAGCACATTTGGCTCCAAGGTATTTCTACACATAAAGAGGGATTTTTTTATTAGCAAATCAAATTGTTATTTTTTTGTACATGTATGGTATTAAAAATCACAATTTTAGTTTGCAGTCCAGATTTCCATTATCAGCCCCATTAGAGCCAACCCAGGTCTCTATAAGATATTCATCAGGGACACAGATAGAAAGCAGGAGAAAACAGATTTGTGTAAGCTTTAGTTTCCAAAATATAAAACAGTTACCTGCTGCTGCTGCACCACTTCCCATGTTGTCATTTTCATCATCAAACTCGATTCGGACACCCTTCCCGTTTCCAGCAGAAACGCCACATCCTCCGCTGCGGCATAAAGAGATCGGGACCACGCCATAGACGTATGCTAGCATGATGGGGACTCCAATACCTGAAAATAAACATAACACAACTCTTCTTATTCACAGATGAATGTGGAAAACTGAAAGAGGATTAGGTAAACGGTAAATGAGAAGTATAAATGTGATGTTCTCTTACCGACGGTGACCGCGGCGACCACAGGTGACACAATGACAGACAGAGTGACACCACCAGCAATGACCAGGTTCCTCTTGTGTTTGGAGATGTCTTTACCCTCGTATCGATTATGAATCTGGACAGAGAAACAAGGGTTATATATACTGGGAGTGTTTTAACGAGAACCCAATATTTAAAAACTGGACCAATTTTAATGTGTATTAATTTTTATTTCTAAGAAAGTGTTCCCACAGCATGAACCAGCCTGCACTCACTGATCAGAGATGACTGGGATGAATATGGCATGTTCATTTTCCCCTGTCAGATTAAGACTGCGTGTCATGAGAGAACACTGTCTTGCCCAATGACATGGGACCCGATGCTCTTATTTTGTATGGACAGTTACATTTTGATTATTGATACTTTGTCTTCATGATCATATTCTTTACTTTATTACAGTAAAACCATGTTCGTGTTTTTAGTTTTCAGTGAGCGCCTCTCACCTTTCTCCCCACATAAACTGGAATGCCAATAATCATGGCTGGAATGGCAATGCCGGCGATTAGCGCAATCCCGACTGGAGCTCCCACCAGCGTCCCGAGCTGCCACAGGATCTTCTTTTTCCTGCTCCATGGCTTCTTTCCCCAAAACGTGCACCCCGACGGACTGCAGGAGGAAAGATTAGGCACAATATTTATAGCTTTTCACTACAGTGCAAACATGCATTTCCTTGTGTGTGCTTTGTGTTGTGGATGGTTGTACCTGAGGTAGTGCAGGTCAGAGATCTCCTTCATGCAGAGCCAGCAGAACTCACATCCACACACAGCACATGTCATGTGATTACAGCTGCCGTCGTTCATCTTGATGATGTAGGCCGCACAGCGAGGGCACGGCTTGATGTCATCTCCTAAACACAGGTTTTATTCACCGTTACTATTCATAGCTCAAATGTAAGACTTTACTTTGATATTACTGTAGTTGTACAAGCCTGTCAACCAGATCTATTGATTATTTAAATCAGTTCCTAATCAAACCTGTGGCTTAAGCCAATTTCATCTAATCACATGTTTATGTAAAATGTAGAAGTTTATCCAATGCCCTATCCTTTAGTGCATTGTTGTTACTGGGAGGACAAAACTGTACAAAATGGCACCAATCAATAAGTCAAATCACTACATCTGGTCAGGATATGAGCTGTTGGGTTGAAAACAGTGGTCACCTGCAGCGCCGCTCTCCTGGCTATGGCTGAGGGAGGAAGACCTGAAGCTGCGGAGCCGTAGGTGTTGCGCCCTTTGCTGGCGGGCCGTGTCACACGTCTGGTTGGGGTGCCACAGTTGTTTGCAGTGGTAACAGAACTCTGTCCCACAGCCATCGCGTCCACAGGTAATTTTAGGACAACTGGCACATCCAAATGCAATCACGGCATAACTGTGGAAGAAGTGCAGACAAAGGTTTAATTTGGAAAGTTTAACTAGGCAAAAGTTCATCACATCCAGACCAAACGTTATTGTAATTAGATGACTTTCTGAAGCATTTTAACTGTGAGCTCTTACACAACTGTTCAATAGTGGCTCAATAGTTTTAGCCTGACTGTCACACTACAGCGCACGGTCTGTTTCTACACTGATCAATTTAAAAGCATTTTTCTAAACTACATGGCGTGGCAGAGGCTCACTTTAGTGTGTAGCACAAACTTAACACAGAAGTAATTATTGCCCCAAAGAAACCAACCATTTCTGAGTCAAAATGAGGCAGTTAAATCTGTCACGCACAATGCTTAAATTTAAAATGCTAAAAATATATACATAATTATACAGTGTGGAGGCTGGAGATATTTATAGTTACTCTATTTAAAAATGCACACAAACTGCAAATGTGTTAAAACAGCCAATTAAACTCCTGTATAAATGTTGTATAAAAGAGAATAGAGCTGAAAAACACTGAATGTACAAATCCAGCAGTAATGGTTGAGCTTGTCACATAAGGAGCGCACATGATCAGCTGATAGAGAGACAGAGACTGAGTTAACTGAGCTACAACCAGATAAGAGTTTAATCTGAAAGGCACGAGAACATCATCTGATCACCAGAGAGCACAAATGCGCACAGAGGCAACATACATCACAACAACTAACATCCAACACTAAAGCCCATGACTGAAACTTTTTAGGGCCCCATGCAAAACATGTCTAATTAAGAAATAATAATTAATAGCAAATACCTAGATATCTATTCGATGAACTGGTATCAAAACTAGATGCTCATTTGAACTAGTATCTATTTGGCCTTTTGTGAAGTTTTAAAATGGACATGTTTTATTATTGCTGTGGTAATGAAATCCCTATCTGGTATGAGTCTATTTCCTAGAAGCTCCAGTTCATGTTTGATTATCCTGACAACACAAACACACTTAAGTTATCAGAAGTTATTTGACCACTGTCAATGAGAGCAGACCTACCAAAACAAAAAAATACACATCAATCCTGAAGCAGAATAGTACTACTTATAAGGGTGTGCAATTAATCAAAATTTGATCGCGATTTCGATTTGTGTATGAAATGATCTCCAAACATAAAACAGAGGTGGATATATAATTTATTTTGGATAAATTTATGTTTTTCTATGCCTTATTTTATGGTCAAAGAATATTTTATTTATTTTATGTTTTATACATCGCAAAACTGCTCTAAGGTTACATATTTGTAGCCTACATGCATTTTCAATATGAGAGTTTTGCGTAAATGATCAAAAGTGTTTGGTTTTTTTTTGAGAGAGAGAAATGCTGAATAAATGCATTGTGTAACAAAAAAATTATCGTGATTTCAATATTGACCAAAATAATCGTGATAATGATTTTTTCCATAATCGAGCACTAAAAAAAATGCCCTTTCTATCATATATTAAAGTGGATGTAGAAATTATTATGGCTGGCCTAAGTGAGAGTTTTAAACCCTTCTAGAAATTTCTGTGGATTTGAGTTTACCTCCTGAGCTTCTGTCTAAAAACTATTCCACAGAAAGGTGCTCATGAACACGGCCATGAGCGAGCGTTTGGGAATCCAGGACAAGAGGCGAGTCGCGTTTATGAAAAGGCCCATTATTCAGAAACAGGGTCAGAAGGGCCGCAGCAACAGGGCCAAGATGGATTCAGGGCTAAAGCCATTATCAGTCACTAAACTATAGGCACAGAGTCTTGTGGGAGTGTTTGGGTTATAAAATGAATGAGGGTGACCCATCGAGTAAATATGACCAGGGCCCCTAGGAGCAAACTGTGGAATTTGTACAGCCTCGAACTCACAGAAGGGCCCCAACACTGTGCTGTCAGAAATATTTTAACCAGAGCAGCCAGAATGACAACTATGTCCAACCATTTAGACATAGTTTCAGCTGTGAGTGTAAGAAGTCCAGTGATGACAAAAGAGTGACATCATTTAATAATAGACAAGACTGCTGACTTTATTTATAACTCTGGCCGTGAGAAAATAGAAGCCAGATTCAGAGTTGCAGATTTGATTGATGAGAAGTGTTTGGGCCTATTTTTGGGATAGGCCTTGAATGCATCACAAAAAGTAATGACACATCAAGTGCATCTCTGGGGAGTAAACATGAGCTTGATTGTGAATCTACTTGGAGTTATTGGACATGAGATAAAACAGAAGGGGATATAATATTGGATTTAACTTCTCAGTGACCCTTTGATTGAATTGTAAATGAAGACTATGCTGCAGCCTGTCTGTTTTTTATTATTTTGTATTTTTGAATTTTGATTTACTTGTTTATTTTCATGTATCTATTTCTTTTTCTGAGCCTCGGGTGGGGTGGCAAAACTAATAAAGTTTGGGGAAAAAAATAATAATAAAAATCGCCAGTGACGCTTCATTTATTGTATTTACTTTACAGATGCCATTATGGATCTCACCGCCAAAAGCACATACAATAGTTAGAGCCACCATGGGGTTACGGTCAGCCTCATGTGTGAAAAGATCTATCCACAGCTACATCTCTTACCCGCAGTCTGGGGCAGGGCACCAGCGGCAGTCGGGCTCAGCCACCAGCCACCGGCGCAGCATGAACTCCTCGTACTTCTCCATAAGGGCGCGGTCTCCCAGGATCATCTGGATGTCGTGGGGGTTGAATCGCTCAGAACACTCGGGGCAGCTGATGTTGACTCGGGATTCTGAGATCTCGATGCGGAGGTACTGCCGTAAACAGTCGGCGCAGGAGCGGTGATGGCACGTCATGATGTCTGGAAACCGATCCCGAGAGTGGCGTAGTAAGCACAGCGGACATTCGAGGTGGTCGGATGAAGAGCCTGATACAGAGGAGGTGGAGGCAAGGCCCAAAGTGGAGTGGGCAGAGGTCTTGTCCTGGAAGGCCTCTGATTGGACGCTCTCTTGTCCCGGGACACCTTCAGAAGATTGAGTCTTTGACCTGCGTTTGGTGTCTGGTCGGCAGCGACGCCCAAATATCGACTGCAGAGAAAAGCGGCGTTTCTTGGGTGTCTTTCGGACAGACAGGCTGACGGAGGAGGCGGCCGAGTGCAAGTCCCGCTCTGAGCCTGTGCTGCCATGGTGGTGCTGCTGAGGGCTGCTCATCTCGAACAGGGGGCACACTCCGTGACTGTCCCACCAAGGACAGGAGACACAAGGGAGGGACAGGAGGCACTGATAAGAGTTAGGACATCGCAGCACTTTCCTGTCTCAGAAACAGGATGATCTGTTGAAGGCAAAAGGAGACATTGTATTAAACATTATAAACTGCACTATTACAATTTACATGCATGTTACTTCTCCATAAAGGTCAACCTAGTACTTAGACTGTGCATTTGGAAATTCAAATTAGCGTCAAGCCATACACCTATTTAATACAAAGTCAAGACTAGGTTTTCTATACTGCCACAAAAACTATTTCACACAGACTGCAAAAGAGCTTCTGGTTAAAACTGCTCCTCCTGATCCTCGATTTCAGAGACTTACTTTATAGATCATCATCAAAGACATGATGTGTTTTACCATGCAGCCATCCACTTTGTCACAGGTGTTTTATTTATATTACTTCCTGGTGAATTGGCCCTCTCTCCACACCCGCAGCCAAACACATTGGTTATTGTTCATTTACAAGTCTTTTATCGGTAAAACCCCATCCTACCTCAGCTCACAACTACAATTCACAGCTCCAGCCAGAAGCTCCAGCAGCTACATTAACCTGGTCATTCCTAAAACTGCAGCTTTTGGCCACTCCTCATTTCAATTCTTTGCAGCAAGTGACTGGAACCACCTACAACAGACTTTAAAGCTTTGTTTGCTTTTACGTCTGGCTACTTTTAACACTTTTATATGTTTAATCCGCAAATATTTCACTGTGTCATATTACGATTCACTCTTTCATATTATGACTGATGTGTGAATGTATTCTGGTTGTGCATTTTTCTGCCAGGTCGTCACTGCAAATGAGCTGGTGTTCTCAGTTAACTAAAACACTGAATAAATAAAATAAATAAAAGTTTCAATCTTAGTTCCAAGAGGGCACAAACGGTCTTTGTTCTAGAGCTTAATTACATTTGGTAACATGATCTTATAATGACAGAGGCGCCATGTGAGATCTGCAAACATGTTCTGTTAGTTGTTTAAATAACCCATATTTGTTGATCATTATTAAAGGTTATTGCTCAGTTGCAACATGACGTCATCTAAGTGCATAAATCAAATGTTAAGATTTTTGGTACAATACAAAATAAAGTGCATTGTTAAGTGCACAGGGAGTGACCTTTACATTCTTTCAGTATTTTATGTTGCTTTTTGCAATCTTTTTTTCACAAGATTGAACAAGCAATGTTTTGATAAACTAGACTTGAAAAACGAGCCAAGAGTGACAAGTTGAATTCCTGTAATTTAAATGTTCCGTAGTAATTCTAAAGCACTGGTTTCCTACAGCACAGAGGAGTTTATTGGCAGGCGGAGGGCATTTTTCTGTGTGCGTGAGCGTGTCAGTGTGTTGGAGCGCATTTCGGTGGAGCATGGACAAACCCAAACAAAGCCCAGAGTTCCCTGAACACACATATTTTCAGAATCAGATGTATCCACAGCTGCGTCAATGTGCCACACCTCCACCCAAACTTCAACATGATCTTAAGATTTACAGAGACACTGCACTGATCCTGTCCAAACTCACATACAGCTCTGACCAGGCACAATGCTGGACTGTCCCTGACCACAGCAGACCAGGAACTTTCTAGTCTTGGCACAATGTCCAATGGCCATTTCAATCTTGGTCAAACCACTGTACATTGTACATTCTCGCTGTATTATAAAACCGATCACAAGTCCTGCCAAGAAGAGTATGTTTTCATGACACCCTATTTCAAACTACAGTTACCACATTGATGGCAAATGATAAGCAACTGCTTCCAAAAATAGACTAAACATTGCCACTGTTACTTAAGGAAAAAGCAACTTAAAGTGAAATTACCAATTAATTTAAGTGAATGTAAATGCAAATGCCAGAGTATACCTGGAGTCAGATCATGTTTGCTTCACACCAGCTGAATAAAACACAAATACAGAGCGCAGTGAGATTATGGTCAGACATAATAGGCCTTGTATTCACCATCCAACAACAAGCCTTGATTTCCCAGGGCTCTCATGCACAGAAAACTGCTTGTGTTTGTCTTTTGGGATTAATTTCAGGAAAACTCCACTGGGAGCCTGATGCTGACTTGTTAACAAACCTCGATTCAAAAGTAGTCTGCACACCTAGGCTGTGGTTTCTCCAAGATCATCAACTTTTACTACAGCGTTTTAGTGTCCGGGGAAAGCCAAATGCCATGTCTCCCCTCTATAAAAAACACATATGGGTTTAAAGTGTGAACCAAAACAGATGGGGTGTGGGCCAAACTGTTATACTATGGGGAAAGATGACCTTAACAACGAAGCACAACATGGATAAATAGTGGAATTTCCAAGACATTTTGATGATTTTGAAGTATTCTGAAGCATGGAGTGTAATGAGACAAAGATGTTTTCAATTAACTGACTGTACACTGCTCCAGTGAACAAAAATACACAGCAATGGGACACAGGAGACAGGAGGAAGAGGAGACACCAGCACCGGCTAACGAATAAATCATTCACTACTAATGACTTCTCAGGACAACACGGAAGAAAGGTTAAGGAGAGGTCTGATTGGCCAAAGCATTTCTAAAAGAGTTTAGTCAGCAAACCGCAATAAAAGTGCAATGTGAACATGTGTATTGTGTGCATGTTCTGTTTATTGAGCTCACTTTCTTTTTGTTGTCTTTTGTTGACTAAGATAATGTGAGATAAGACTGTGTAGCTAAAAGGGTCATTTTGTTTTATGTTCTGTTGAATATTAACTCACAATGAGGCACACTGCCAATGTTCCTATTAAGCTTTGGGTTTATGCAGGGCCCCAATGATCATTTCATGAACAGTTTAGACTAGATAAGATAGACTAGGCTTTATTGGTTTATTGGGAAAATTAAACAACATTATTTTGTTATTAAAACAATATCCGTTATGTTATTTTCACTATGCACTATTTCACTATGCTGCATTTTTGTTAAACTTAGGGTATGTTTCAGGCATTTTTCTTTCTAAAAACCTTGAAAAAAGCAAAAACATTTTTGAAGCTGAAATTATGCATTTCAGCTCATATGTAAATCCAAGTGACAGAGCTGATATAAAATGATACAAGACGACTTGATATGACACACTCCAACTAGGACTCGTTTCTCGTCCCCTGGAAACAAAATTAAAACAACAACACTGCCTGGTGTGCTGGATTGAACTTTTGCACCACTTTCAGTCAGTATCCTAAGATCGTATTCAACAGGATGAGGGCTTCGGCTGCTAATGATGATGTAGTATTGGGTCAACTGGAGTCATGTGAGTGAGAGGAAAGTTTAACAAGGCAGCACCGCACAGCCACAAAGAGAAAGGAACATCCAGGCGTGCTCAGAGTGGAAAAGCCTGTCTGTGCTGTGAGGACTGGGGCCAGTGGATACAGTGATGAATGTATTCAAGTGTACAACTCAGGGCATTCACTGGATGCTGTCCCAGATCTTCAAACAACCTGGGGCCAGGAAGAAGCGCAATAAAGACTGGCGAGCGTTCATAGGCTAGTCAAACCAAAGCTTTTATGGACATCTCAAAACAGCTGAACCAAATTCAAAACCATTCATTTCCTGTGAGAGAGAATTTATGCTTTATGGAGTCAATATGATTCACTGGATTCTTTTTATTTATGAAGTCTGTGTCCAAGAAATGACTGGAACAAGACTATCATTTACATTTCTGAAGGCAATAAGCAACTCAGTTTAAGGTCCCGGGCCACTAATTGGGAGACTTTTTTTTATGTTGATTTAAATACATAGTTATAAGTAAGAGGTTAGTGAAGTTCTGGATAAGTAATTGTGGCCTACCATGATTTGTGTGAAAATAATGGAGGAAACCGTGTCATTCAGGGTTAAAGTAGTAATGGTTTTACAAGTGCAGCCCTCACTTGACCACTGAGCTACAATGTGAAAAAACTCAAGTAGCCTTCATATAATTACAGATCAGCAAATGTGGGAACTCAGTTCAACTCTGTACAATGCCTTGTGAGTATCAGAATTACCATTATGTACAATGGTTTTTGAGGCATCAGGTGATTTTAAGGTCAGCATGTAAATATTAGCCAACCAAGATAATGCACCAACTCATAAAGGGGTCAGTTACTGCTGTGTTTTCCAAGTAATGCAGTGCAGGAGATGAACTCAAAACCTAAAAAACAAACAAAACAAAAAAAGTTCAATTGCATTTAGTCTCTTGTTAAGATTAGTTTCCAACCCTAAAAATATCAAAGCATTTTTCTCATGCGAGTCCTCATCACGTAGTTGAAATTTCCGCTGCATTCCAGTTGGACGTCACACTTCCTGGTCATAACAATACAACTCATGGAAAGAGCCACTAAAATGGTAATTGTTGGGATGTCCCATGCTTGTCAGGTCTGGGAGCCAAAGGAGCTCTATATAAGCTTCTATAGTGTAACAGTGAGGACACTGAACCGAGTGAATTCCACTGAGGGCACTTTCAAAACTATTTACTAAACACTGGCCATGCAAATCTGCCATTGGGATGTCCTTGTGATTTGGGCATAATTAACCGCCTTTATTGCTAGTTGCAAATTGATCTAGGTAGCGAAATGCAGTGCAATTTGATAGGAAACACGGTGCAAACTCTGACCTGGTTTATACAAATTCAATAATCTCTGTGTCAATCCTGAGTCCTGACCTTTTATACTTAATTGTTGGTGTTTTGTTTTAGACCTGGTTTCATCATGGTTGTCCTGGTTTCACTTTGTCAAGATAAAATCAGAAATACCAAATAAAATGATCCGCCCTGTTTCACTACAAGATTGCAGGACAGCAGTGTGACAATATTCAGGTGAAATTACAGTCAATGAGAACTATCTACTCAAATACAAACTAATAAAATTAAATATTTTGATAAATGGTGAATGCTTTGTCAACAGAGCCACAGAACTACAGTAAGACAGAGAGCAGATGGTGTGTGTACAATGGGAAAAGACCCAATTGTTCTTGTTCCGCTCTGAACAGGGAAATGAACAGCAATAGCTATTCATAATTTACCAGCAGTGTTCGACTGCCAGGATTAATCAAAGCCAAACATTTGTCAGAGTGGAGCTCATTCTTCAATAGTAAAAATAATATGGACCAAACTGACTAACCTAATAATACAGAATGAATGTTGAAGATGTATTTTCAGATAGATTTTATTTGTTAAATAAGAGGGTCCTACAGTGCAATACCAAATATTTAAAAGGTGATCAAAGTAAAGAAAAACACAGTGGTTTTGTTAATCTGTTGACTGAGAGGAGATTAAAAAATACCTGCATTTAGTGAAAAGGTCTAGGCTACTTATAATCATAGGTGAAGACAAAAATACGAAAAAATTGTATTATTAGTGTGGGTTTTGGTGCTGGTTAAATTTCTTGGTTTAATTTTGTTGGATCTCAAGTGTGCAAACGCCCATCTCTAACATTTTGGTATCAGTCATCCTTGTAATATGTTGTTGTAACCTCAACTTCCTTCCTGCAAGTTTCTTATCTAAGAAACACTCCTTTGGGTTTACAGTCTACACGTGGTAACCCCCAACCCCATGAACAACACCATTAAATTTTAAGCCTTTCATAAAGACCCATTTCAGGCGAAGAATAACTCTATTAAGTGAAGAACTAAAAGCATTAAGGTTACATTTGGACAACAGAGGCAACTGTAACTAAATTGACAAGATCAACATAAAGACCTCTATTGATTGGTTTAACTCTGATAAAAAGGCAAATATCTTATCCATTCAGTCAATGTTTACATTTCCACAACAATGAACCCATTCTCCATGGAAACACGTCCCAACATCTCGCCTTTTATAAAGCGAAAACATCTTAAAACACAAAGACTTTACATTGCAAATAAATACAAAATACTTGCATGATCAATTACAGCTGATAACAAGTAGCTCAGGTTAATGTTATAACTAATATTAAGCATAAGCAGCCAGATTATATCAACGAACAAGGCTTAAATAAATCGTTACTAAAACATACTTCGATCTTAAACAATTATTTTTCTATTGTATTAATGTAATTTAATAAGATGTTTATTGAACTGACGGAAAATTGTGTTGAAACTGAGCAGAGTAACAAACGGTTTTGGTGATCGAGGATTTTACAGCTGACTACTCCACGTTAGCTTCCATGCTAATAAGAACAGACTGCGCTAACGGCAGGCTTTATAAACCTACACGGTCACTGGGAGTCTAAATGGCGTTATGGTGAAAGTATATGTGCTGTAGCCATCATAGATATACTTTATTTACATCACAGACGTTTTATTTTCGTATCACAGCGTTCTGATCACGACAGCTGAGAACCTACGATAAGAGCCAATGCTAAAAACTGTTAGCTCCTAGGCACATCCGAAAGGGAAGTTATGTTGCGATAAAAAAAAACCTCCATTATCATGACCTACATGTTTAATCACGGAGCATAAAATGTGAAAAGTTAATTTGTATTTACCTTCTAGTGTACCGGGCTTCTTTTCAGACGTGATTCGATTCAGTGGTAGTTTCACAGCGGGAAAGAAAAAACTTCGCTGTTGCTGCTTCAGTGCATTCCCCGAGTGACTCCGAGTGACTCCGAGTCCGAGCCCCGAGTCCCGAGCCAAACAATTCTTCTTCTTCTTGTGAGGTTCATGGACGTTTTATTGGCGGTTGGCAAACAACTACTGGTGCATTACTGCCATCAACTGATAAGGAGAGTGAACTGAAATGCGACTTCGTAATAATCAAAAACAAAACAAAAATAAATATTACTAAAAACAACCGTGATCAAATGATAACTAAAGCAAAAATAATAAATCAAACCCTGTTGATCAAATTAATATCCCTGAGAAACTTAAAATAAATAAAAACTAAAAACTTTGAAACTATTATTCCCTGGGTGCTGTTGTAATTATTCTACCAAATCAAATTTCAATTTTAGGTCTTCAATTCCTTTCTTCATTTTATTTATTTCCCTTGCATATTTCCTACATTCCATAAATACATGTTCTATTGTTTCTGGTTGTCCACAGTCGTCACGCTGCCCAGTATTATGTGTTCCTATTTTATGTAGAGAATTGTTTAATCTTGAGTGTCCAAATCTTAACCTCGAAATTAGTATTTCCATTTTTCTTTTTCCCATTGAACTGCTCATTGCTCCCACTTTTTTCAGAATTTTTTGGTACCAACAACCTCCCCTCTCAATATTCCATTCTTTTTGCCTTTTTCCTATATCTTCTGTTTAATTATAGATTTTACCTCCGTTTTACTTAATTTCACTTCAATATCCACATTGGATTTCTGGCTAGATTTCTTTGCTTGTTAATCTGCTGCTTCATTTCCTTTGACTCCTATGTGTGTCGGGACCCATAAAAACACCACCCCCAATCCCATTCTCACCACTCTATACAGTGCTTGTTTTAGTTCTATAAGAACATCTGGCGTATGGGTCTCTGAATGTCCACTTCACAAACTTGCTATTACTGCACTAGAGTCTGTGCACACAATTGTTCGTAGGGGTCTGTGCTCTTCCACCCATTCAACTGCTAAAAGAATTGCCAACATTCCCCCCTTGGATACAGATAAGTGATCATTAAGCCTTTTCCCCACTTTAACATTAAATTCTGGCACAACAAAAGGCACTCATAGTTTTCCTTTTATTTATTTATTTTTTTTGGCATCTGTGTATATTTGTACATATTCAAAGTATCTGTCAATATGTAATTGAACTGTATGTAATTGAACTTCAGTATTTTCTTTATCTTTGTGCTTCCTCTCCAACAAGGAATCACTTGACAGTAGGTATGGTTGATCGTAGGACATTCTCCCAATCTCCTTCTGGATCATCCACATGCTGGACATGTACTGGCTTAAGCAGGGGGACACGTCTGGCACTGCAGGATTTGAGTCTCTGGCGGAATAGTGTGTTACTGATGTAGTCTTTGTTACT
>NW_026571411.1:0-25000 GCF_026225935.1 Boleophthalmus pectinirostris
TTTATTTTCATCTCCAAAGCTCAAAATGCTCTGTTCCACCTTGTGATGTCATTTAGTGGTAGTTTTCAAGTTAGCAACTGCCTTTAGTTCAATACAGATTGACAATTCTAGGCATGAAATTAGCCAAATTATTCTAGTGAAGGTGTATGGAGTTTAAAAACACAGTAGAGCACTTCCTGTATTACCACATGACATCACAAGGTGGAACAAGAGTGTTTTCTGTTTGAGAGAAGAGCTCAGCCTAAATATGCAGAGTTTGCTTTAAACCTGTAAATGAAACAAAGCACAACTCCAGGTTTGTGTGTGATGAGAAAACAACTTTATAACATAGATCACAAATAACGTAAGGTTTGGTCTCATTAAGATTTTACATTTCTTTTTGTGGAAGTCTTGGTTTCAATACACAGTTGTATTTATCAAGGTAGGTTGATCAAGAATAACCTGTGTGCTCATTTTGCATATTACCTTTCAAAAATGATCTCCACTGTACTTTTGGAACTGGTTCTTTTAGCTTCAAGACATTCTGTTTTTCATCTATGTTTAGGCAGTTGTCTAATCCTGGTTAGCCCCAGTTTAGTCCTGTTTTAGTGTTGTGTTTTTCCTTCATAAGCCAATAAACAGATTAAAAGATAAAAGTAAACTGATTTTGTTTGTTCACCCCTTCTCAGTCTGGATGGAAACCTCCAGCGGCTGCAGTCCCTGTGGCAGACTCTGTTCGTGGACATGAAGAGCCTCTTGTCCTGGCAGTACCTCATGAGAGACATCCACATCATCAAGACCTGGAACATCTCCATGGTAACGCTCACAAAACTATATATATATTAACCACTATTTGTAAAAACTGTAACAATGAAATTTAGTGCAGAATGTCAAATGTAAGTAATTAATATGATAGATATTTTATTTATTCCAGTGGAAATTCATTAGGTAAATTAATAATTTATTATGATATATTACAATAATAGACTGTATATGTAAATTGCTAACCCACTAGTCGCTGCGTTCTTCCAAATAGGAAGCGTTCATGGGTGCGCTTTTGGCTCCATTGACTCTGTTTCCAACTGACTTTACATTAGAAAATTGTCACCCGTTTCTCCATACCTGCTGCAGTGAGCCTTGTCATTTTGCTCTTAAAATGTTCGTATTAACCCGCTCTACATGATCCTGGTGTTTCATGCTTCATGAGGTTCATTTGACTGGAGCCAAATGCTATGGGTGACGTCACACGTCACACTTGGTCCAGTTCTTTATACAGTCTATGGATCTTACCCTCCTCATTCTCTCCTCTGTCTCAGTTTAAAACCCTGCGTGTGGAGGAGTACCGTTTGGCCCTTAGAAACCTGGAGCAGCACTACCAGGAGTTTCTTCAGGACAGTCAGGACTCACACATGTTTGGAGCAGAGGACAGGATGCAGGTGGAGGCCAACTACAACAAGGCCAACCAGCACTACAACACTCTGGTGACCTCCGCTGAGCAAGGTATGCATCAATGTACAGGGTTAAACAAATATGGGGACAATTTAGAAAGTCTAAAAGAAGTATTTATTAAAGGGCCTATATTAGGCTATATAATGTTGTTTCCTCATCAAAAACATAACTGGATTTGTGTTTTGTTTCATTTACACATGTTTAACACACAAGCAAATTTCTTTATCAAACAGAAAACACTCCTTGTGATGTCATGTGATCATATAAGAAATGCTCAACTGTTTTTTTAAAATGCTATACAACTTCAATAGAATTATTTGGCTGATTTCAGCCCTGGAATTGCCAATCTCTACTGAACAAAAGGTAAAAAGAGCTGTCAACATGAAAACTACTGCTTCGTGACATCATAAGGTGGAACAGAGCATTTTGAGCTTTGGAGATGTAGACAGACTAATTATAACAAGTCACTCAAACATGTGTGAATGAAACAAAACACAACTCTGAGTATGCTTTTGAGGAGGCTTAAAGCTCACAAGAGTCAAATGTGCATAATGCAGGACTTTAAAAAGTATATCAAAATAGATCCTATATTAAAAAAGAGGGCTTGCATTTCATTCTTTTTTTAACCACTCCATGTTTTCGTGAGACTTCTTATTTTGAAATCCACCCTTGTTTGTGTGTAAGTGACTGTTGGGTTCCTGTTTCAGGGGTTGAGCCTCCAAAAGCAGGTAAGATTCAGACCTGTGTGCACTGAGGCTGGACTGGCACATTTCAAATCATTTTACTCATAATAATTTGCCAGTTTTTCTTCCTAATCATCACTGCACTATCCTCTATGTCTATGGGCATGTTCACAGTTTGAAATTAACAAATGGACTAATAATTGACTATGAGTGTGAAATTAGAATGATCTAACTCTGACTTGTAAAAGCTAAGCAGGCATGACTTAAAAAGACTTGTATTGCACAGTAGCTCACATTTTAAACCAGAGCACCCTGAATAAATTGAAATACTTTATGTGCACTATGTAACTTTTTGACTCTGCCTGGAATGTTCCACAGTATGACATTAGACAGCTCTAACTTAAATTTATTAAATTACAGGTGGTTTTATAGCTCAAAAATACCTAGAAAAACAGGTAGGATAGGAGTGTGAGTGGGGTTGCCTCTCCACAGATCTGACCTGTGACTTGGTTTGATTCGATGTTTAATCCCATACTGTGTAACATTCCAGACAAAGCAATTATATCCCCATGGAGAAAAGTATTTGAAGGACCCTCCACCGGAAAAGTTACACAGTGCACCTTTAACATATCAGCCAGTATTGTTATTCGTATGTCTATGTACAATGTAAAGGCACGTGTTAATAAATTATATTGCAGTAAATTTGTTTTAGTAGTAGAAATAGTGGATATAGATTTGGTACACACAAAATGCTAATTATTGTATATGTTTTGACTGTGGTATTTAGTTAATAGACTATAAACTAAAATACTGGTATTCAATTGCATGTAAAGAAAAAAAAATAGTCAGTATACTATGTGTGTGCATTTAAAATCTAGTACATATTGAATAGTTGAAATATTGACAATTCAAATTTATTCACATGTGTCTTATCTTCTCAATTTTGAATCAAGTTTAAAATTAGACATCTAGACATTTTACAATTTTTAAGTCCTAAATAAAACAATGCCTAGATGCCTACTTTTTACTCAACTTAAAATTTCACTTTGGTATAACTTGTCCTCGGGGATTAAAAATAAAAGAACAAACAAAGTTTTAACGTATTATTTTGTTGTTTGTCGATGTTTTTCACACATTACTCCAGGTGAGCAGGATGAGTCTGTTTGTAAGACTTACCTGTCAAAGCTCCAGGACCTAAGGTTTCGTTTGGAGGGATGTGAGAACCGGACCGTGACCAGACTGAGGCAGCCTGTGGAGAAGGAGCCCCTCAAAGCCTGTGCACAGAAGACCGCAGAACAGATGGTATGTGATATAAGATCAACCTGGAAAGACTCAGACAGACACAAATGCAAAGCTAGTGGAAAGTTAGTAAGCTTTATTGGATTTATAATCTTTGTCGTTCAGACCCCAGCAGAAGACATGTGATGAAGGGCGTGATTAGTTGATGAGAGAAGTCTTTCCCCCCGGGCTTGGACATTGAGGTGGTAGAGATGAGGCGAAGGAGGGTGAGAGGGATGCTGAAGGATGAGAGCGAGGGACGATGGGAGGAAGAGTGGGCACTAGGGAGGAGGTAGGGCACGGCACAAACTGAAGTGGCAGAGCAATTGCAATGGGGTTTTAAATTAGGCAGAGCTGATTGGATGAAGAGGTTCAACGAGCTACGGGGAGGAGTATTTGGAGTGAGGTGATGAAGGCTGAGGAGTAGGTCAACTCTGGAGAAGCGGTGAGGTAGACAGGAGCGGGATTAGGTCTTTCAGGCTGAACTCACACTGGCTGTTTAACATTACTATAGCAAGGTTTAAGGTTTAATATTATTATAAAGTATGACTGGGCAATATGGTAAAAAAACAATCAAGATTTTTTCCCCCATATTGATCAACCTTGATTTTCTATTCAATCGTCTTCCAAAATGCACTACCGCTGCAGACAGAATCAGATGTGATGTATGTGCCTTAAATTAGGTCTTAAGTTTCACTCATTAATGGTGTGAAAATATTCATTTACGTTCCATAACTTGGATTATAAAGATGAGACGCACCAGAGGAAAGAAAAAGAAGAGAGGAGGAGAGGAGCTGCGCCTGGATCAGAGATAGGGAGAGGGAGCAAGGCAGACGACTCCACACACACAGAGACAGAGGGAGAGAGCCAGATTGTGCAGATTTAAGTCAAAATTTACGCAAGAACACTTTGGGGAGACATGAAGAAGTGACGTGCTGTGATAAATTAATAGAGATAATGGAGAATTGATTAGTAAATACGTGAATCTAATTTAAGTGGATTTTTCTGGTTGATTTGACTTCATGTAAACCTTGGTCCCTTTTAGCCTCTGACAAGATGTTTTTATCTTTTTACGGTTTTCTCCCTGAACAGAAAGTGCAGTCGGAATTGGAGGGTCTGAAGAAGGATCTGGATTCAATTGCTGATAAAACAGAGGAGATGCTGTCAGCTCCTCAGACGCTCAGCTCTGGTCCAGTCCTGAGATCTGAACTGGACCTGACCCTCAAAAAGATGGACCACGTCTATGGGCTATCCTCGGTCTATCTGGACAAGTAAGACACAATAATATTGATCCCATTAATTGTATGTGGGGTCCAATTTTAGTAGGGGTTTATTTTTTACTTTGATGCAGTTTTTTTTTTTTTTTCATTAGACATTTTTTTTATTTATATTGATAAGGAGAATTACTTGGTCGCAGTAGTTCATAAGTGAAACACATTTAAAGAGCATATAGAGTAGTGATGATCATTAAATAAGTAAACAAAAGACAACAGGGCTGAAATTATCCAAATGATTTAAGTGTATGAAGAGGAGAACTTCCTGTATTACCAGATGAAGTAGAACTCAGCCTAAATACGCGGGGTTTGTGTGTTAAATATGTGTAAATGAAACAAAACCCAAGTCCAGGTATAGTTTTGGTGAGGAAACAACTTTATAAGATAGATCTGAGAATAGTGTAATATGGGCCCTTAAGTGTACTGTACTGTTTTAGGCTTTCTGTGATAGGTGGCTTACTGTTACATATATTTTCTCAGGTTGAAGACCATTGATGTCGTGATCAGAAACACCAAAGACGCAGAAGACACACTCAAATCCTACGAGACTCGACTTCGTGAAGTTGGAAAAGTCCCAGCCAGTAAAAAAGAAGTGGATGAGCATCGCAGTCAGCTCAAGGTCTACTGAAATAGTTATTTTAAATGTGCTTCAGCATAAAGGCATACACATTACACACATTACAATTACAATGAAATTAATTGGACTGCTATACTCAACACTTCTTATTCTGAATTATATTTACATTATTAAATCTGTTTAGTGTCATCAAAGCCTCTATGATAAATGAGTGGACTTGTCTCAATGGAGATATTATTGCTTTCCCTATGTTCCACAGTATAGTATTATTTAGCTCCATGGTGAAAAACAGGTGCCACCACCAGACCAAGTTAAAAATGTAATCTGTAGAGAGGTACACAGTAAGAATGCATGATTTTCAAGCTGAGTTTAAGAATTAAAAGCACCTGTAATTCAAAAGTTAGCACCTTTATGAGCAATATACTGCCATATTGTGGAACATTCAAAGCAAAGCAAAATCTTCATGACACAAGTAGATGACTGAAAACAACATATTTCCTTTAAACAAGACAAAATTGATCCAAATGTGTTATGTAGCTGTTATTTATCCTACAAGAAACTTTTGAACAGTTTCATGTAAATAAAAATTCAAACATTACAAGGCTTTCTGGGCCAAATACAACCAAGAAACCACCAGTTTTATTGCATCACTTTATTGGGTGAGCAGATATTTAGAGGCTGATATCCAATCCAGCATTTTTTTCAGTATCAACTTTAACTTCATAATTTTTGCTCAACAGAAAATGCGATCTGAAGCTGAAGCTGACCAGGTGGTGTTTGATCGACTTCAGGATGAGTTAAAGAAAGCTTCAGCTATCAACGACAAAATGAGTCGAATTCACAGTGAACGTGACGCAGAGCTGGAGCACTACAGGGGCCTGGTGGGGGCGCTGTTGGACCGGTGGCAATGTGTGTTTGGTCAGATCGACCTGAGATTAAGAGAACTGGACCTTTTGGGGAGACACATGAATGCATATGGACAGAACTACGAGGCGCTAATGCTCTGGTTAAAAGAGGCACGGCAGACACAAGACAAGATCCAGGCTGTGCCAATAGGGGGCAGTAAGAGCCTTAAGGAGCAGCTGACTCAGGAGCAGGTTAGAGATTGTTGCCAATTTTGTGATATCACTTTTGTCCAGTCAGCTGTCTTGTCATTATAATGATTGGAATACTGACTGTATTTGTTCCAGCTAGTACTTGTTCTAATATATAATAATAATAATAAAAGTATATATTATGTATTATTTATACATTTTATTGTTTGAATTGAAAGAACTTGTGAGCAAAGTATGTTCACAGTATCCTAACCTCTGTTTTGTGTTTTTATGGATCCTAATTTTATGTGGTTATATTTGTAGAAATTGCTTGAAGAGATTGAGAAAAATAAGGACCAGATAGAAGACTGTCAGAAAAATGCCAAGGCTTACATTGATTCAGTCAAGGTACATAATTATAGTTTGAACTTTTATGCCGTTTTACAATATATGGCTAATATTTGTGTTCATGTAGGATTATGAGCTGCTGCTGTTGACTTACAAAGCGATGGAGGACCCCACTGTGTCTCCTCTGAAGAAACCCAAAATGGAGGGTGCCTCTGATAACATAATTCAGGAGGTACCAGTTTCCAATGACAAACACAGTTTAATCAAATATTTGTTATTTCTTAATTGTATATTTTTCTTTCAGTATGTTAATCTGAGAACTCGCTACAGTGAGTTGATGACTCTCACCAGTCAGTACATCAAATTCATCATAGAGACACAGCGCCGCCTGGAGGAAGAGGAGGTATTTGCATTTACTACAATTTTCTATCAAACAAGAACTCATCAACCACTTCTCCCTGCTAACTAGTTAGTGTATGGGAAACTCATTCTTACTAAGTCTTTCTAAAATGTTGGCACAAAAATGATTTAACTTAATAATGGCAAAAAAACACATGACTTTTTAAAATGTCATGCCAAATTATTTTTTTCTAATATTTCACATAACAAATCAATAATAAAAAATACTATGTTTACAATGAATTACAAGATGCATCATAATTTTGTAAAGTCAAGTTAGTCAATTTGCAATATTATAAAAAAATTCACCTTTGATGGTAAAAACACTTCAAAAATTCCCATACAATATTCATTTTAACTACTAGCATCAGCCTTAACTTAGTCATGTATTTACATATCTCCAGTATGTAGCTACATGTTTTAAATAATAATGCCTTGATTTGTTATCCCCATAACCCTTAACATCTCTGTTTCTTTTGCTCCTTTTGCTTTTACTAATACAGAAAGCATCAGAAAAGCTAAAGGAGGATGAGAGGAGGAAGATGGCGGAGATGCAGGCCGAATTAGACAAACAGAAACAAATCGCAGAGGCTCAGGCAAAATCTGTGGAAAAAGCAGAGCAAGAAGCACTACAATTAAAATCTCAAATGAAAACTGAGGCTAGTAAGAGACAAGACGCAGCTGTGGACTCTGAAAAGCAAAAACTAAATATTCAACAAGAGCTACAGCAGCTGAAGACTTTGTCCGACCAGGAAATCAAGTCTAAAAATCAACAACTCGAAGAGGCTGTGATAACGCGCAGGAAGATAGAAGAGGAAATTCATCTTATAAGGATTCAACTAGAGACAACTATAAAACAAAAGACAGTAGCAGAGGGAGAGTTGGAGAAACTTAGGGACAAGGCAGCAGATGCAGAGAAAATTAGGAAAGCTGCACAAGATGAAGCTGAGAGATTGCGCAAACAGGTGAACGAAGAAACGCAGAAGAAGAAGCAAGCCGAAGATGAACTTAAAAGGAAATCTGAGGCCGAAAAGGAGGCAGCCAAACAGAAACAAAAAGCACTAGATGATTTGAAAAAGTATAAAATGCAAGCAGAGGAAGCTGAGAGGAGAATGAAGCAAGCAGAGGAGGAAAAAGTTCGTCAGATTAAAGTTGTGGAGGAAGTTGCTCAGAAATCAGCTGTTGCTCAACAACAGACAGCGAGCTTTAATGAAAAAACATCTAAACTGGAGGAGTCTCTCAAGAAGGAACAGGGCACAGTGCTCCAACTCCAAGAAGAAGCAGATAGATTAAGAAAACAGCAGGAGGAAGCAGACAGGGCCAGAGAGGAGGCGGAGAAGGAGCTGGAGTTGTGGCGTCAAAAAGCTAATGAAGCATTAAGGTTGAGGCTCAAAGCGGAGGAGGAGGCACAGAAGAAGAGTCAAGCACAACAAGAGGCAGAAAAGCAGAAAGCAGATGCAGAAAGGGATGCTAAGAAAAAGGCCAAAGCTGAAGAGACCGCTCTCAAACTGAAAGAAAATGCTGAGAAGGAGCTAGAGAAACAACGTGCTTTTGCCGACCAAATCGCACAACAGAAATTAACCGCCGAACAGGAGTGTATAAGATTGAAAGCGGATTTTGAGCATGCAAATCAACAAAGAGGTCTGTTGGATAGCGAACTGCAGAGGTTGAAAAATGAAGTTTGCGAAACAGAGAAGCAAAGGAAGCAACTTGAGCAGGAGCTGGCGAAGGTGAGAGGAGAGATGGACGCGCTGTTACAAATGAAGGCCAAAGCTGAAAAAGAAACTATGTCAACTTCAGAGAAAAGTAAACAGCTATTGGAGACTGAAGCACTTAAAATGAAGCAGCTCGCAGAAGAGGCAGCCAGGCTGAGGTCAGTGGCAGAAGAAGCGAAAAAGCAAAGACAAGTTGCAGAGGAGGAAGCAGCGAGACAGAGAGCCGAAGCTGAAAAAATACTTAAAGAAAAATTAGCTGCAATTAATGAAGCAACCAGACTTAAAACAGAGGCAGAGGTGGCTCTTAAAGCCAAAGAAGCTGAGAATGAGAGGTTGAAGAGACAAGCAGAAGATGAAGCCTATCAAAGGAAGTTACTGGAAGACCAAGCAGCACAGCATAAACAAGATATCCAAGAAAAAATCACGCATTTGAAGAGTTCGTCCAATTCAGAGCTGGAGAGACAGAAGACCATTGTTGAGGAAACACTCAGACAAAAGAAAGTGGTGGAAGAAGAGATTCATATTATTAAGATCAGCTTCGAAAAGGCAGCTAAAGAGAAAGCAGATTTGGAAAAGGAGTTGAAGAAGCTGAAGGATGTCGCAGATCAAACACAAAAGAGTAAAGATAAGGCTGAAGCTGAGGCGGAAAAAATGAAAAAATTAGCTGCAGAAGAGGAGAAGAAACGTAAAGAGGCAGAGGAGAAGGTGAAGAGGATTAAGGCGGCAGAGGAGGAAGCAGCCAGGCAATGTAAAAATGCTCAAGACGAGGTGGAAAGACTCAAGAAGAAAGCAGGAGAAGCTAACAAACAACGAGAAAACGCAGAGAAAGAGGCAGAAAAGCAAGCTGCTTTAGCAAAAGATGCTGCTCAGAAATCCACTGCTGCCGAACTTAAAGCACAAAATGTCCTCACCAAAAACAAGGAAGATGTTTTGGCGCAAGAGAAGCTACAAAAGGACTATGAAAGTGCTAAGAAACTAGCTAAAGATGCAGAGCTAGCTAAAGAAAAGGCTGAGAAGGAGGCAATGCTGTTGAGACAGAAAGCAGAGGAAGCAGAGAAGCAAAAGAAGATGGCAGAGGAGGAAGCGGCGAAACAGGCGAAAGCTCAAAAAGACGCAGAGAAATTGCGTAAAGAAGCGCAGGAAGAAGCAGCAAAGCGTACTAAAGCTGAGGCAGATGCTTTGAAGCTAAAACAACAAGCTGACGCAGAAATGGCTAAACATAAAAGTGAAGCAGAGCAGGCACTCAAGCAGAAATCTGTTGTGGAAAAGGAATTGATTATAGTGAAATTACAACTGGAAGAAACAGATAAGCAAAAAGGAGTGCTAGATGACGAGCTAAAGAGACTCAAGAAGGAGGTGGATGATGCCGTCAAGCAAAAAGCACAGGTTACAGATGAACTGGCTAAAGTTAAGAAACAAATGGATGAACTGCTGAAAATTAAACTTAAATTTGAGGAGGAGAACAGGAGGTTGATGCAAAAGGATAAAGATAGCACACAGAAATTATTAGCAGAAGAAGCTGAAAAGATGAAAAGTTTAGCAGAAGAGGCGGCTAGGCTAAGCGTGGAAGCTGAGGAGGCCGCTAAGCAAAGACAGTTAGCTGAAGCTGACTTAGCGGAACAAAGAGCTTTAGCTGAGAAGATGCTAAAGGAGAAGATGCAAGCTATCCAGGAAGCAACCAAATTAAAAGCAGAGGCGGAGGAGTTGCAGAAATTGAAAAACCAAGCGCAAGAAAAGGCAAAGAAATTGTTAGAGGATAAAGAGCAGATCCAGCAAAAATTAAACAAGGAAACAGAAGGATTTCAGAAGTCACTAGAAGTCGAACGCAAAAGACAACAGGAGATGTCAGCAGAGGCAGATAAGCTGAAGAAGAAAGTGAAAGAGCTAAGCGATGCACAGGCCAAAGCTGAGGACGAAGCCAGGAAATTCAAAAAACAAGTGGAAGAAGTGAAAGTACAACTCGAAATTAGTGAGAAACAGACTTCTGAAGTGGTGGTGAAAAAACTGGAGACTCAGCGGTTACAGAGTACCAAAGAGGCAGATGATCTGAAGAAAGCAATCGCTGATATAGAAAAAGAGAAAGAGAAACTCAAGAAGGAGGCGGAGGAGCTGCAGAGGAAATCCAAAGAGGTATTGTTAAAAAAAATTAAGGAAAAAAAAAGGATTAGTTAGGATTTTTATAACTTTAAACACTAAATTACAGCAGTATTGGTGTATTGACATGGATGTAAATTGTTGGTGCTTTTAAACACTCGGTCAGATTGTGTGGTTCCGTTGTATAAAGATGTATTCCATTGTCAGTGTATAAACATAAAAGGTGAAATTGTAAGTGAATTTTAAAGACCTTTTTCTGTCTAGGCGTTTGACTAACCACTAAAGAGATACACTGACTATGGAAATAATATACAACTCTAGTAACCTCTGATCGTGTCAGCAGTTACATTTGAATGTCATCTGCACAATACTGCAAAAACTCAAAATGAGATAAAATGTTTTCTTCAGTTTAATATGTAAATTTATGCACTACAGACCAACTTACTTTAGTCTTTTACCATTTATGTACTGATTAATCATAGCTGACAAATTAGATTCTCATGTACAAATACATTTTTTACTCAATTTCATGTAATGAAACAATTCTTTCATTATGTGAAATTATGTTAATATTTATGAAAAAGCACCAAATTAAGTAGTTAGATTATGGTTACACTTCCTTTACAACCTAATAAAAAATGACATAGCTACAAAACAGCTCTCCATGGAGTCGGCCACTCTGGCTGTTTTGTGACTTAAGTGATATATGTTAATTAAGTACTATGTAATAGAGTTAAGTTTCCATTTCTATTTTCTCATTATTGCTTTGTATCCCCCTTACAGATGGCCACCGCCCAAAAGGAGCAGGTGGAGCAGCAGAAAGCCCTCATGCAACAGTCCTTCCTCCAGGACAAAGAGGCTTTACTGAAGAAAGACAAAGAAATGGAGGAAGCCAAGAAGAAACTAGAGAAACAGTTGCAAGATGAAATTAAAAAGGCCAAAGCTCTCAAAGATGAACAAGAACGTCAGAGAAAGATGATGGAGGAGGAGCAGAAAAAATTACAGGCTGTTTTAGATGAAGCCCTTAAGAAACAAAAGGAAGCTGAGGCAGAGATGAACAATAAACAGAAAGAAATGCAAGTGATTGATAAGAAGAGACTGGAGCAGGAGAAACTTCTGGAAGCTGAAAATAAAAAGCTCAGAGAAAGACTTAAGAGCTTGGAGGGTGCTGCTGCTGCTACTGCTGCAAAACCAACCACAACCGAAACTAAAGAGATCGATGTCCAGACTGATAAAGTACAGAGTGAACAGCAGCAACTCGTAACCATGACAACAGTCACAACAACCAAGAAAGTGTTCAATGGATCAGTTGAAGCGGATGGTATAAAGAAAGACAGAGAATCACCTTTTGCTTTTGATGGTATAAGAGAGAAGGTACCTGCTGAGAGATTGCATGAGATTGGTGTTCTAAGCAAGAAGGAGTTTGACAAGTTGAAAAAAGGCAAAGCTACCGTGCAAGATCTCGCCAACACAGATAAAGTAAAGACATGTCTCAAAGGCCAGGGTGTTATTGGTGGTCTTGTAACTCCAGATAAAGAGAAGATTAGCGTCTACCAAGCCATGACCCAAAATAAGATTGAACCCAGTACAGCTACAATGCTATTAGAAGCTCAAGCCGCCACTGGTTTCATGGTTGACCCAGCAAAAAATAGACTTCTAACAGTGGATGAGGCTGTGAAAGAAGAGG
Organism: Boleophthalmus pectinirostris; assembly: GCF_026225935.1. Classification (NCBI taxonomy): domain Eukaryota; kingdom Metazoa; phylum Chordata; class Actinopteri; order Gobiiformes; family Gobiidae; genus Boleophthalmus; species Boleophthalmus pectinirostris. Next base: position 12,518 of record NW_026571411.1, read on the forward strand.
TGATAGGTCCTGAACTGCATGATAAGATGTTGTCGGCAGAAAGAGCAGCAACTGGATTCAGGGATCCCTTCACTGGTGCTAAAATCTCACTGTATGAAGCTATGAAAAAGGGATTGATTGAGAAAGAGCCAGCAACAAAGTACTTAGATGTTCAACTTGCAACTGGTGGTATCATTGACCCAGTTAACAGTCATAGGGTGACACTACAGACAGCATACAAGCAAGGACAATTTGATCCAGATTTGAACAAGAAGCTCTCCGATCCAAGTGACGATTGCAAGCTTTTCATTGACCCAAGCACACAAGAGCAGCTGACCTACAAACAGCTGCTTGAAAGATGTACAAAGGATGCAGAAACTGGTTTGTTGATTTTGCCAGTAACGGAGAAAGCAGTTCATCCTGATAGGACCTTCACAGATGCAGAGGCAAAAGAGATGTTTAGTAAGTCAAAATTGGATGTGCCTTTTGGAAGATTCAAGGGGAAAAATGTTACCATCTGGGAGATTATCAATTCAGAATATTTCACTGAAGACCAAAGAAAAGATCTAATTCGCCAGTACAAAACCGGGAAGATTACAGTCGAGAAGATTATCAAAATTGTCATCACTGTTGTTGAGGACAAGGAGAAGAATAAAGATAATGTTTTTAATGGTTTGAGGTCTACAGTTACTGCCAATGAGCTGTTAGAGTCTAAAGTTATCAATAAAGACCTGTTCAATAAACTCAGCAATGGTAAAGTTACTGTTAAGGAGATTGCTGACATGGATCAAGTAAAGAAGGCATTGCAAGGAACACCAAGTATCGCTGGCTTGCTGAACGAACCAACAAAAGAGAAAATGCCTTTCTATCAAGCCATGAAAAAAGATTTACTGTCCCCAGAAACTGCCTTAAACTTCCTGGAGGCTCAAGCTGCAACTGGATTCATGATTGACCCGGTTAAGAACGAAAGGGTCCCAGTTGATGAAGCAGTTAAGTCTGGGCTTGTTGGACCAGAGTTGCATGAGCGACTACTTTCTGCAGAGAGGGCGGTCAGTGGCTATCAAGATCCATATTCTGGTAAAAAGATATCACTGTTTGAAGCCATGAAAAAGGGTCTTGTGAAGAAAGACCAGGGTGTTCGTCTACTGGAAGCACAACTGGCAACAGGTGGAATTGTCGATCCAGTAAAAAGCTATCGCATCCCTCACGATCTTGCATTCAAGCGTGGATACCTTGATGAAGAAACTAGCAAGAGTCTAAACAAGGAAAGTGATGAAACAAAAGTTTATTGCAATCCTAATACACAAGAAGATGCTACCTATCAACAACTTATTAGCAAATGTGTCACAGACAAAGAGACAGGACTGCCCTTGCTTGACGTTGTCAAAGAAGGCACCAAAACCAAAGGAGGAAAAACAGCTAACGGAGGCTAAGACTAAAGAAGCTCTCCAGAAAACAATGGAGCTTGACTATGGGCCATTCAAAGGTAGAAAAGTTACAATTTGGGAGATTATTAACTCTGAGTACATAACAGAAGAGCAGAGGATTGAGCTGATCAGACAATATCGAACGGGACATGTCACAATTGAAAAATTAATCAAGATTGTTATTACAATGGTGGATGAGAGAGAGGACAAGAAGAAAGAAGACGCTCCATTTGAAGGTCTTCGGGCCCCAGTCTCTGCCAATTCTCTGCTAGATTCAAACATCATTGACAAAGCTACATTTGACAAGCTCCAACAAGGTAAAATCACACCTAAACAAGTTAGTGAGAGTGATGCAGTTAAGAAATATCTAAAAGGGACAGACCAAATTGATGGAGTGGCCATGGGAGATGAAAAGATGAGTATTTATCAAGCAATGAAAAAGAACATTTTGCAGCCAAAGACAGCTATGGCACTACTGGAAGCACAAGCTGGTACTGGTTTTATAAGTGATCCAGTGAAAAATCATAAACACACAGTGGACGAAGCTGTTAAGGATGGAGTTGTTGGACCCGAACTTCATGAAAAGCTGCTATTGGCTGAAAAAGCAGTGACTGGATATAAAGACCCATACACAGGAAACAAGATCTCCCTCCTTCAAGCCATGAAGAAGGAGCTTGTCTTGAGAGAACATGCAATTCCCATTCTGGAAGCTCAGTTTTCCACAGGCGGTGTTATTGATCCAATTAGCAGTCATCGTGTCCCTAATGAAGTGGCAATCAAACGTGGATACTTGAGCAAGCAAATGGTCAAATCTTTCAATGAACCTTCAGGAGATGTCAAGTGCTTCACAAACCCAGAAACAAATGAAGATGTTACCTACAAACAATTGCTGGAAAAATGCATAAGAGATCCTACTTCTGGCTTGTGCTACCTGCCAGTGTCCAAAGTAGAAGCTGCACCTGTTGAAAAATCCTACCAGGTTACCGAAGAGCAAGCACAAACTGATTTAGCCAATACCCAAATTGATATTCCAGGAAAAGGTGCGACAGGGAAGACTATGACCATCTGGGAGGTCATGAATTCAAATATGCTGCCAGATAATGAAAAACAAAGGCTTTTGGAGCAGTATCGCCGAGGCCTAATTACAAAAGAACGAATGCTTATCATCATCATTGAAATTATTGAGCAAAGAGAGGATTTGAAGATTGAACAAGGCATGTCCTGTGATGTTATCAGAAGGCGAATTACCATAGAGGAGCTTTACAATGCTAGAATCATTGACTTGAACACGTATAACCTTCTGAAGCAAGAAAAAATGACAATTCGGGAAGTTATGGAAAAGCCCACAGTTAAACAGTACCTCTTTGGCACCGGTTGCATTGCTGGTATTATGTCAGACATGCCTAAGAGAATCAGCATCTATCAAGCAATGAAAAATGGCCAGTTGAAACCAGAAGTAGCTTTGAATCTACTTGAAGCTCAGGCAGCAACTGGATTCATAATAGATCCAATCAAAGATGAATTGTTGACAGTTGACGAAGCAGTACGCAAAGGTTTAGTTGGTCCTGAACTACATGACAAGCTCCTATCAGCTGAAAGAGCAGTCACTGGCTACAAAGACCCATACAGTGGTAAAGTTATTTCAATTTTCCAAGCAATGAAAAAAGGTCTTATCCCAGAAGACTATGCTTTGAGGCTATTAGAAGCTCAGAATGCAACAGGCGGATTGGTGGATCCAGAATACTACTTCCGCCTGCCCAATGATGTGGCAATGCAGCGTGGTTACATCAATAAAGAGACACTGGACAGAATATCAGAACCAAGTTGTGAAATTAAAGGTTTCATTGATCCAACCACAGATGAAAAACAATCTTATGCTCAACTGCTTAAGAGAAGTAGAGTTGATAAAGAAACTGGCATGCGTTTGTTGTCACTGGCTGATCGTGCTTTGCTTTTCAAAGGTCTCAGAAAGCAAATTACAATTGAAGAGTTGTTGCGTTCACAAATTATTGATCAAAAGACATACAATGAACTTTTAGAAGGAACTATCACTGTTGAAGAAGTTAGTAGAGATCTCAGAAAATACCTTGAAGGCACAAGTTGTATCGCTGGTGTCTATGTTGAATCAACCAAAGATCGTCTATCCATTTACCAAGCCATGAAGAAGACTATGATTAGACCTGGCACTGCCTTTGAGCTCCTTGAGGCCCAAGCTGCAACTGGATATGTGATAGACCCAATCAAAAATCTTAAACTTACTGTCAACGAAGCTGTCAAAATGGGAGTGGTAGGACCAGAATTCAAAGACAAACTTCTATCTGCTGAACGTGCAGTAACTGGCTACAGAGACCCCTACTCTGGTAAAGTCATCTCTCTTTTTCAAGCCATGAAAAAGGGGTTAATCCTAAAAGATCATGGTATTCGTTTGCTAGAAGCTCAAATAGCAACCGGAGGTATTATTGACCCACAAGAAAGTCATCGTCTGCCAGTGGAAGCAGCTTACGAACGTGGGTTATTTGATGAAGAAATGAATCAAATCCTTACAGATCCATCAGATGATACGAAAGGCTTTTTTGACCCCAACACAGAGGAAAATCTCACTTATCTTCAGCTCATGGAGAGATGCATGACAGACCCTGAAACTGGCCTGGCGCTACTGTTGCTTAAAGAAAAGAAACGTGAAAGGAAGACATCGTCAAAGTCTTCTGTTCGCAAGAGACGAGTTGTCATTGTAGATCCAGAAACAGGCAAAGAGATGTCCGTCTATGAAGCTTATCAAAAAGGACTAATAGATCACCAAACTTACATTGAACTGTCTGAACAAGAGTGCGAATGGGAGGAGATAACCATCACCTCTTCAGATGGAGTCGTTAAGTCAATGATTATCGATAGGCGATCAGGAAGACAGTATGATATTGATGATGCTATTTCAAGGGGTCTAATTGATAAATCAGCACTGGATCAATACAGAGGTGGCACACTGTCTATTACGGAATTCGCAGACATGCTTTCTGGAAACATGAGTGGAAATAGATCACGTTCTTCGTCATTTGGTTCTTCCTCTTCCTACACTATGAGTCCAATACCGTCAATCAAAACACCAGCTACTACATGGAATGACCCCACAGAGGAGACTGGACCAGTTGCAGGCATCCTAGACACAGAGACACTAGAGAAGGTATCAGTGACAGAGGCTATACATAGAAATCTTGTGGACAATATTACTGGACAGAGATTACTAGAGGCTCAGGCTTGCACGGGTGGCATTATTGACCCAAATACAGGCGAGAAATTTTCAGTCACAGATGCAGTGAACAAAGGACTAGTGGATAAAATCATGGTTGACCGCATCACTCTTGCCCAAAAGGCCTACAATGGTTTCGAAGACCCAAGAACCAAAAGCCAAATGTCTGCTGCCCAAGCCTTAAAGAAGGGATGGCTATATTATGAAGCAGGCCAGAGGTTTCTTGAAGTCCAGTATTTGACTGGTGGATTGATCGAACCAGAAGTTACCGGTAGAGTCTCTGTTGATGAGGCTGTGAGGAAAGGGACGTTGGAAGCACGTACTGCACAAAAACTCAGAGATGTGAGCGCTTATTCAAAATACCTCACCTGCCCCAAAACAAAACTGAAGATCTCCTACAAAGATGCCATGGATCGGAGCATGATTGAGGAAGGGACTGGCCTGAGGTTGCTAGAAGCCTCCTCTCAGTCCAGTAAAGGCCTGTACAGCCCCTACAGCATCAGTGGCTCTGGGTCAGCCACCGGGTCCAGGTCCGGGTCCAGGACTGGGTCTAGGTCGGGGTCTCGTAGAGGAAGCTTCGATGCCACAGGCTCTGGCTTCAGCAGCACATTCTCCTCCACCTCCTACGGGGCGACATCCTACAGCTCCTCCGCCTACGGCTCTTCCACATCCTTTGGCTCCCCTAGTTACACGCGTCGCTTCTGAGGACTGTCACCAGACGCCTAAAACAGTGGAATAAAGACGACCTTTACTCTGCTCTGCATGTAGTTGTTACAAAGATTTAGATTTATTTTATACAAGCTGAATTATTTTGTTAGATGTATATTCTTTATTTACTTGTGCTTTCTTATCAGAGTTGATTGTATTTAGCAGATGGCATACAGAGAACTCAAATATGAAACTGTTAAAGAGTTATATCAATTATGTTCTTAAGACTGGAATTAGTTTTATTTTGACAAAGTGCCCATCTATGAATAAAATTTGGTTGTACAATCTGTATATATTTGTGGAATTAGACAATTATTATAAAGAACGATTTATTAGCTACTCTGCAGAGCAGAATTTAGTCCCCGTGAAAAAACACATATATTTTGAAATGCCAAGCTTCAAGATCTGCTTCTCAAGTTCACTGCTGACCATTAAACTGAACTCTGGATTACACTGCAGCAAAACAATTCAAAACTAATTCAAACAAAAGAATGGACACAGTTCCTGGATGGATCCAAACAGTTCATTCTAAAACTACCAATAATTAAAAAGTCCAGACAATGACTGACATTTCAAAAGGTAAGTCTAATACGTTTATGCAAATCAGATGGTTAAGTTTGGATGAATCCTCATTGTTCCTGTTTGTGTCCACAGTGTCTTCTCCTCGGCTTCCTGCTCACATGTCTTCCTCCAATTCTTGGCATTTATTTTAACCAAACCACTGTAAACAGATATTTTATATGAATTTTATTGAAAAGCATGTGCTAAAGTAATATTTTAATCTATTGTTTTTACAATGGACCATTTTAACACTAGCAACTAAAAGACCTTAACCGAGCTTCTGTAAGTGCCTGCAAATACTCCGTATCACTTTAAAGCAGTTTAGTAGCTTAACTTGATGGTGCAGTGGTCCCACTGTAAACTGACTGATGCATGACTGAACGAGCAGCTTCCCAATGTTTTCAGGTTAAAACATTTGTACTGTCGCTATCACAATCCGTACACAGGGCTAAAACCAATGAATGTTTGTATCTACATGTGGCCCATTTTAGTGGGACTTCTCATAGACACATATTGTACTGTATATTAAAGATACTTAGAGCACTAATGCTGAAAGCCATTCGTTAACATTGTTTTGAAAAAAAATATTTTGCTTTGCACCACCTCCAGTATTTGTTCATCCACTACATGTGCATTTATTTCATGCATTTTTTTTTTGTTTGTTTGTTTTTTGTTTTGTTTTTTTGCTTGTTTTTAAAGCAATAATTGAAACCATATTATTTTCTTTTCATTTTATTTCTGCTTTGCATGATACACTAACATTTAAAGTGCAGAAACAAAAACATGTTTATGTTTCAAAGGTTTGAAGGAAGTATTTTATTGATGGTTATCAAACCTGAACGGTGTATTTATAAAATGGTGACAAGGAATTTTACTGTAACACCTTATGCTATGTAAATAAACTAGGAAATGAACAACTGTCTTATTTTTGTTTATTTCCTTTGAGGGGTTATATGACTATAAATGTAGAGTAGTATATGCTTACCAACAGGCTGTAGTCCCGGGGGTATTAAACACAAAATTAATGAACTGACGAATTCAACAATATTATTATTATTATCGTGTTATGTTTTGAAAACAACTTTAATTTCAAGGGACTTTCTGAGATTCCATCTAGTTATGTTATTAATATTACACTCCAATATGGCCAGTCTTACTCCTATATTATTTTATGCAGCTGTATCAGTCACTATTAGAGCACATGTTTATTTATTGGTTTTCTATTTATAGGTGTGGGTTTTCTTTCTGTACAAACGTGATGAAACAGTTATACATTTTGCTTAATTTAAACCGCATAATATAAAATATAATTAGGTTAATGTACACTTAATGGTCTCTATAGTGAAAATTGCCATCCAAGTGCCGTCCAAGAATTTTTGAAGCTAATGAAGTAATTATTAATTATGCATAACACTGATTAAAAATTTCGAGAAACTATCCCTTGATATCGCCACCAGCTCATTAATTTCCATGAATTAAACTGTATAGATCCCACCCTTTTAAAGTGTCTCCCTTGACAATACACTGGCTCCTAAATAACAGGGAGGTTTAGGTCCCCAACTTACCAACGCCAAGGAGGATGATGGGAAAGTGACAACACAACAACAAACATCATCAAGCACTACACTCGACGCAAAGGATCTGCAGAAACTATGGACTTCTCTGGAACCTGGAAAGTTTATGCTGAGGAAAACCTGGAGGAGTTTCTTAAAGCAGTCGGTAAACACTATGTTATTTATTTTTAAATAATTATATAAATAACTTGGAAAAATCAGACTAAATGGGAGTTAGACTGACTTGAATTCAGAATGTCTTGCATTGTTTGATTAGATGGATTGCATGTATATTTTTGACATACAGAATAATAGACAGTTAGAGAAACACTGTAACTTATGTTAGAGGGTCCGAAACCTGCTTGTCTACATAGAGATGTTATGTTCCACAGTGGCATTAATTGTCTTCATCAAAACAGTTGACTACACCAGACCAAGTTAAAGGTCAGACCTGCAGAACACATGTTTTTCAAGGAAGCAATAAAAACACCTAAAATTAAATAAATGCAAGATAATAGAGAAAAGCAGGTGTCAGAAAAAGTTACATAATGCACTTTAATTTAGCTTGAAATTATAACTGAAACTACAAGATAACACAACTGGTCTCTCATACAGACACATATCCTTAAAATGCCCATATTACACTGTTTTCTGATTTATGTTATAATGTTGTTTCCTAATTAAATACATACTTGGAGTTGTTTTTTGTTTTATTCATACGTTTAACTCATAAACCCTGCATATTTAGGCTCAGTTCTTCTCTCAAATTGAAAATACTCTGTTCCACCTTGTAATGTCATGTGGTACATGAAGTGCCCCACTGGCCCCACTGTTTTTCTAAACGCCACACACTTTCATTAGAATCATTTAGATAATTTCAACCCTGGAACCGACAATCTCTACTGAACTAAATGTTAAAAGTATCTGTTCATTTGAAAACTATCACTACATGACATCACAAGGTGGAACATTTTGAGCTTTGGAGATATAGACAGACTAGTAATAAAGGGTTACTCAAACATGTGTGAATGAAACAAAACACAAGTCCAAGTATGTTTTTGATAAAGTAATAATATTATAACATGGCTTAAAGATAACATGACCTTTAACAGTCAAAGCATGATAATAATTCTGACGCCTTGGCTGATGTGAATGTCTTCATTAGGTGCACCTGAGATGGTTGTAAAAATGCGTAAAGAAATTAAGCCAACAATCATAATAGAACAAAATGGCAAAGACTTTACCTACACCATAAAAACTCCAGTCCGCACCACAGTCAACTCCTTCAGCATTGGAAAGGAGTCGGAGATCACTGGACCGGATGGGCGCAAGTTTAAGGTGAGTTCAGTTTAAAAATGAGGTCATGAAATAATAAACAGAAAAACATATACTTTAATTTACTTAAAGGTGCACTGCATAATTTTTCCAGTGAAGGATATGCCGCTTGCTCATCTCCATGGAGATGTACACTCTATTGCTTTTAAAGTGAATAAAGTAAATCTCTGTGGAGACAAGCATGCGAGACCATCAGACAGGTGACAGGTCAGATCTGGGGAAAAATAGGAAATGTAATAAAGGCAAAATAGATATATGTGGAAGCAATAGCATCTTCATGAGACAAATATTTGAACCTTCACCAGAAAAGTTACATAGTGCGCCTTTAAGTTGGCCTTTTGTTGGCCTTTTGTTAGCAGTAGTTGTGATAATAACTTTACTACTACTACTTTACTACAACTACTAACTACTAGTGTCCACATCTTATCATAATGCATGAATATATACAATAAAACAAGAAAAGAGTAACAGTAGGTATAAATACTTTTACCCGTTTGATAGTATGTAGTATATAAAAGTAACTAACTGCGTTTTTGAAAGGGCGCATTCATTTTAATAAGTAAATATTACATATTTCTCTATTTAGTGCATAGTCAAAGAGGAAAATGGGAAACTGATCACCGAATCAGACAAAATCACCTCCATCCGAGAGATGCAGGGAGAGGACATGGTCGAGGTTATTACATTTTTCTCACAAAACAGATGTGTTTTTAATGAAAACTGAATATTTTTAACTTTTTTTTTTTTTCTAGAAAGTGACTACAGGCTCTGTCACATTCATCAGCAAGAGTAAACGAGTTTAAACTTTGGTCTGAGTTTGATGAAACAAAAAAAAGGAAAAAAAAAAAAAAACACAATAAACAATCATATAAATGTGTGAAGAATTTTGACTACAAGCAATGTAACAATAGGCCTAAGCTTTCAGGTCTCTAATGCATATGGTATCATTGGAAAGTTTAAAGAATAAAAAAACTGTTGTTGTTGTTATTTATTTGATTCTTTTGTTTCACATTAAAATATCTTATCCCTTTCACCGAGAAGAACAATTATTACTGACCCATCCATTACTGCACAGTACTACCATAAATTCTGTTATTTACTGGCCGGCAGGGGGCAGTAGTGATCCGCTTTGCTCTTGTCTCTGTTTGATTTATGTGCAGAATCAGCCCTGGGCGCTCCCTCAGTGCGCATGTGCGGTGCATTCTTTAGCTCCAGATTTTCCATTGCTAAATTCTTCTACATAAAGTGATTTAACTTTAAATTTAGAGTTATGCGGCCTCCAAATACCTCATTGTTTGTCCGGAACATCGCAGATGAGTCCAGGTGAGTGCAAAAATGCGACTATTTTTTGAAAAATGCCAAACAGCTCTCCCAAATCATAGCTTCAGCCGGAGTTTTGCGAAGCTAAGCAAAGCGTGTTTGCACCATTTTAACTTAGCTAGCAACATCAAATGCGCAACTTTACATCGAAAATACTGTTTTTAATATATTACAGAATAAGCAAAAAGCAGTCCCTAAAATCAGTAAAGAAAGCCGTTGTGTGTTTAGTTGCACATATCCACGTATAAGTGACTGAGTCACAGACGCGTAGCTTTCATATTCATGCTAAAGCGGCTAATGTTGTCTACGTGGAAGCATTTTGGCTAGCGAAGAGACAAAACGTGATCACACTCAACATTTTTCACTACCAAAAAACTAAATTTAGGTATCCACCTCGTCTATGTGCACCAACATTAATGGTATACACTCAAAATTTTGTTAAAATTAACAGTTTCGGTATTTTGTTGGGTGGCTGTATATCCTAAGATATGCGCTGTTTATATATTTAACTTTACTGCTTCTTTCCACGGACATACCTTTGTTTTGCCCTGAAATGTTCAGAGTGTAGCATTAAACATGCCCAACTCTATGGAGACAAGCTGTTTTCACCACCACGTGAAGGTACAGCTCAGGTCACCGTAAAAGTGCATGTTTTTCAAGGTATATGTTTGAGCAACAAACCATGTAATTGATTTGACTTTAATGCCATACTATGGAATTTTCCAGCCAAAGTAATACCATCTCTAAGGTGTCCAAAATCCTTACATAGTACATCTTTACAAAAATTGGATCAATATTTCACATGCCAATAGAATGAGTCATAAGTAAATGTCATAGTTTAGCACAGGTAAGTCTTTTAAATGGTTTATATTGTTTATAGACATACTGTAGCAGGTGTTGCCTTTTATGCAGTTGAGTTATATTTGTATTTACGGTGTTCAGGCCTGAGGATTTGCGGCGTGAGTTTGGCCGCTATGGGCCCATAGTAGATGTCTACATCCCTCTTGACTTCTATACACGACAGCCCAGAGGATTTGCATACATTCAATATCCTTTGCCAACAAGTGCTTATATTTGCAGTGCCTAACAAATACTTCTCTCACCAGGTTTGCTGTTTTGTCTGTTGTCTTTTTGCACATGATTTGATTAAATGTCTAACACACTACTATTTCTCTGTTATTGCTTCAGAAAATGTAAAAGCATCCAGTTGTGGAGCGGCCACAAAGAGTTACAAAGACCCATTAGCTGTATTAGCCGTAAAGACAAAGAGGCCAAAGGAGGAAAAGAGAGAGGGGGAAAGTTTGAAAGACAAAGAAAAGAAAGTAAAGCATGAAGAGGAAAAGGGGATCGGAGACAAGGCTTGGAAAAGGTTTAAGACAAGAAAGCAGGAAGTCTGTCTGCGAATCGATTAAAGGGTTAAAGATCAAGATGAAGTCAAAGTCAAGTCAAGGTAACAAGTCTGTATTGTTTTGTATCCTCCCAAACCGATTTGACACCAAAATCAGCTGTCCCTTTTATATCCAAGACACTGTCCTTTTAATCAAAACTAATGATCAATTATTATTATCAATCTGCACTGTTTTGATTTGCTCGTTTGTCAATTTTCAGAAGTATATGGAACAGCTTGCTGCTTCTAATCTCTGCAGAAAGCCATGTGTTGACACTGTCTTAAGTCACAAACTTAATGCACGCATGAATAAGCCTGCTAAAATTATTGAACATAAGATTGACTAAATGTAGTTTATGAAGTCATTTTGACAAACTTATTTCCTTGTTTAAATAATCCAGGAGTTAATTAATGTTATGTGACCTCACCCAAGCCGCAAAACCCTTAACTCAGCAGCACATTTGAAGACGTGCGCGACGCTGAGGATGCACTCCACAGTCTGGACAGGAAGTGGGTCTGTGGCCGACAGATCGAGATACAGTTCGCCCAGGGTGACCGCAAAAGTGTGTATATAAATTTAACTATGGATTAAACATAAATAATGAAGGTCTGAGTCACTGACTGCAGCTCTGTTTACAGCACCAAACCAGATGAAGTCGAAGGAGCGGCGATCACCAGGGGGACGCTCTCCAGGACGATCCTCTCGCTATGACGACTATGATCGAGACAGTCGCCGTCGACGATCACGCAGTCGTAGCTACGAGCGGTATCGCTCCCGCAGCCCTTCATATGACCGCCACCGCCGACGCTCTCCCAGCCCCCGAGAGTGAGTCGTCTGCCAGAACAGTCTCCACTTAACTGTGTATTACACTATATAGTTAAGATGACTAAATACTTAAACTTGTGTTTATTCAGATCTCACCGAAGACGAAGGAGCAGAAGTCATGAAGATGCCGGGTGAGTAACATT
>NW_026571412.1:0-50000 GCF_026225935.1 Boleophthalmus pectinirostris
AAAAACAATGTGTCAACGTCCCTGCATGAAACAAACTCAGAGCAAAGTCCATGTAAAGTCTAATTGGGAAAAACATGAGAAGTCACTGTGTCATATTGAACCTCATCAGACATGTTCTTTCATGTACAAATATTGACATATGGCTTGTTGGATGGGACATTTCAAGTTAAAAATTCCGATCTTATAAATTATATTGTGCATATGTGTAATGATCTGTAAGACCTGAAGCTGATTTCATGCCATGTTTTAGCTTTTTTTGTATTTCATTTGCTATTCGATACTCATCATCGTTTTAACAGGGAACACATATGGTCTTCATTTTATATGTTTGGTTATACTGATCGAATACATAATACAACAACAGTAATTTTAATGCAATTGTTGCCCTTTATTTTACCTTCATTTATTAGAGATTTTCTTTGTGCTCTGATATATAGGTGTATAAAATGGGACGGGAATATTTGTAATAGTAGTAGTCGCAATGCTATGAATACAATGCATAACATTAACCTTGCTCATTCATTAAGGCACTACCTAAACCTGAATCTTTACTTGAAAGAAAGTTGCAGGTTCAGATTTGAAGATGTAATACTAATGTCAGACACCAGGGGTCCCAAAACACAGCTAACTGCAAAGCCAGGGCACCAACTAGAACCAAAATGTTGGCAAATATAGGCATGTAGACTGAATGAATGTTGTTGTTCATTATGGTAAATAACTCTTTAGTGATTTTTGAAAGTGAGATTCTTGACAAGCTACTACTTTATCAAGTCCATCTGTTCTGTGAGTTAGTCACACCCATGTATCCCACAGAGAAGGCTTAAGGACACTACTCACACAGCAGTTTTGGAATGAAAAAACACAACTACACTGTAGTCAATATCAATTCATTATCTTGCTCCTGGATAAACAGTTGTGGGCATAGAGTATATATGGCTCACTGTTTTTTTAGCCATACATTCACAGAGCACAACTTCTTCTTACAGCAGTGCCACACTTGGCATTCACACACTCTGTTGGCTTTGGGCGGCTATGCAAACATTAACGAAAAGTTCCTCTGTTTTTACCTGGCTGCAGTTTTACCAGGCCAGGAAGTGATGGGAAGTTTAGGACTGTAAAGGTTCCTATCCTATGTGAGAAGAGTGGAAATCATTCATGACAGTTCTAACCGACGTGCCAAAAGCTACAGTATGAACTTGATTTAATGTAAATGACAACAACAAACAGGTTGTACCCGCCAGGCGCAGAGTTTATTCTTTTAAATATACATATCCCATTTTAAATACCCCCCTCCTTCCCCTCCCATCATAACTTCACTCTTAAGTCTTCGCTTCCTTGGCCTGTGGACCTCCAGAGAGAAGCTCGTCTGCAGAAGAACACACTCTAGTTTGTGCAGCATATTGCTTATTGTTAAGACATTTGCGAAAAAACATAAATTAAAAATACTACATTTTGTTTTTTGTTTTCTGCTCCAACATCATACTGCTATTCTGATCAGAGGCTAAAGAACTTAAAAGTAAAACAAACACACTGTCCCTCAGTCTGACTTCAATATTACATGGCTTTGGGAACTATCACAGTGGTCAGCCAATTGGTCCAATTATATTGATGCAGTGTTGTCAACATTATCTGGCTTTGCTAGTGTTATCTGCAGTTTTTACACTTTTATAAGACTCCAACCCACTAAATATTGATCTTAGAGCTAAATAATACAGTATGTTGCAAATTGGCCATGGTCCTCAATATAAATCCAAACGTAATCAGGCTCGCAATAAAAATGTGTCACAACTTAAATAATAAATAAAACATGGTTAAAAAGACCAATTTAGCATTGTTTATACAACTTAGTCCCAGAAAAATTGCTAAAAAAAGTATTATAAATGTGACTAATCTCACTGTTACAACATTCCCAACGAGACTTTTGTATCTATATTGTGTAGCTTTAGTTTATCTGTATCTCTGTATGTGTGTGTTTGGATGTGGAGGCAGACTGAAGGACAGCATGGTACGGCACTAGAGGAAATCCAGGTGTTTAAAGTCACAAGGCATGCATGTTAACACTGAACGGAAGGGTCACCAGTCCCATCTTTTGTGTTTCATATGTGCTGTGCAAGAGGCTTCACAAGTCTCTTCTCTGCATTCTTTTATTCTTTTCTTTACAGGTGAACTCTTTTGTTGCAAGGTCCCCTTTTGGACTCTTTTAATGGAAGATTCTTTTGATGGTCTTGAGCAAAAGCAATACAAGGGGACTTTCACAATGGTAAACTTTTTATGTGCTCTTGTGTCTTGCTGTGTGCATTTTGTAGCGTCTTTATCAAACCAATCTAGTTCGTCTGTCCGGCCCATTCATTCCTCTTGTAGCGGATGCTGGGAGTTCAAAGGTCAAGCTGAGGTCAAACACGGGGAGAGTATTTGGGGTTTTTTGGCACCTCGGTGAAAGATTTCAGCTCATAAGGAATCCCTGTGTCCACCTCGATGGATTTTCGGGAGAATAGCAGCCGGATATCATTGTGCAAGTAGATCTTCCCAGATTTGGAGCTCTGGAATCTGGAACAAAAAAAAGGTTATTCCTTTTTTTTTTTTTTTTAGGACTGGGTCATTGGGTGAATTTTTTATTTTACTTTGATTTTACATATAAAAATGGCTTAGTCTGAGCTCTGCTCCAAACCATATGCCTTTATTCACAGAGGATCTCTAGATTAAAATTATCTAAAAATAAAATTCAAAATTCAAAATGACTGACTCTCTCAATTGAAAATAGATTAATTGCACAGTATACCACAGACGTGTATAGTCTAGTTGCAATTTTCCCTGCTTTTGCCCTTTGTGTCTTCTCTTTAAGAAACATATTTGTATCTGTATTCCTGTCATACTGTAAAACATGCATTTGGAGAATAAAGGTGAGTCAGTAGTATTACCTGAGATGTATTAGGTAGCAAAGTATTTTCCTCCTATCGGCGCCCCCTGCAGGTGATGCCTCTCCTTTGCCCTCAGCTCCCTCCTCCACAGGCATCAGGAAGATCCGGTGCCGTAGGAAGGTCATGTGATTGATCGGCATGTCACTGAAGTTATAGGTCACCAAGAACATCTTCACCACAGTTTTGTTTGGATTAAATAAGGTCTGTATCAAGGAAACATAAGGGGAAAATACTTAATATCATAATACATCAACTCCACATATAGAGTGAGTCAGTGGTTGCCATGATGTCACTCAGTACACGTGAAATGTCTCACCACTTGAATGGTCCCTGCTTTGGGTATGCTGTATCCTTTCTTTCCCAGAGGCTCCAGGGATACTACCCCCTAGACAAAATAAACATATAAATAAAATAAATAAATAAAACACTAAATAATAATACAAACTAATAATTGTGACAATCTTAGTAGCAAAATTAAGTAATTTCAAAGTCTAAATGTGAAGTACTATATATAAAGCAAGTCAATCATAGAGGAATGGCAATCTTTTGGACAGTGTGGATAAAATGACTGAATAACATGAATAACTGTAAATAATTGTACACCATTAAGTTTTCACTCTAAATTTCAGATAAAGTAAAATGTATAAGTTGTTTTGATTTTTATATAAACTGTCTACATTCAGTGACAGCAAAAATCAAGTCTTAACCCAAACTGACCAGGAAGGGTGAGGGCGCGCTGTGCTCAGAGATGTCATAATAAGTGACCTGGACAGGCAGAGTGACATGCTGTGGACAGTAAGAGCCGCTGGCACCGATCTCCGCTGTGAAGCCTTCGATGGAGCCTGAAGGGGAGAAGCGCCCCTTTAACATGGACTCCTGGGACACAACAGATACAAATGCAGTCACTGTAAGTAAGCAATAAAAGTATATGGCATCAGTGTGTGAACAGGAGTATTAAAGAAGAAATATTATCCTTTTTATTTAGTATGAAACTATAATATACATAGATTACTTCACTTTTTGTTCACTGTAAACTGCAATATTGGTCTAAAACTACTTAAAATTAGAAACAGGTCTACTGACTTCCTGTTCAAAACTGCAGAACTGAGAGGCCCCACTTCTTCATACTAGGAAGTGGGTGGGGATAGGGGGTAAGTGAAAATTGCAGTTTTCAGAGCACTCAAGCGTAACCTGCAGTATTACTCAAACACACACAAATCTATAACAATACAATGCTGAGTAAGGTAAAAGATTGGTTTAAAAACAAAGACAGGTTTGCATTACATGTCCCCTTTAAAAAACTTAATACTGTTTGTGTGTTAATGGTCGTACCTCAAAGTTGCCCAGTAATGATTTGCTGATAGAGGCACTGAGTCCACTGGAGCGAGGGGAGCGTCCAAAGTCTGCGTGTCTGCCACTGCGGAGCTGGCGGCTGTTTATCACCAAAACAGACCCATGGTTACTGGTTAAATTATACTTATTAGAGCTAAACAAACATTTGACCCTCCAGTATTCGACTTAAGTCCAGACTCTGCAGTTTAAGAGATGGTATTTTTAAGACTTGAATGTCTAATCTATATTAGTAAAATGGGTTAAACTCACCTTTTCAGTCTAATTCCATTCTTTAGCCTTCTTCCTTGTCGAGTGCAATCTGTAGTTACCTGTACATGAATAGAAAACAACAGTATTAACCAAAGTCAATACCAGTAATAGAATAAAATATGTTTTAAACAGTAGTTGCTTTCCCACTTACTGAACCACCTTCTATAAAATCATCTGCAAAGATATTCCCCATCCCCGGGCTATCATGTGTTGTGAAAAATACATAAACAGCAGCATATCTAGCAGGTCCAGTACTGCGTACTAACTGAACGCTCACAGCCAATGGCTCACCCATAGCTACCTTACAGGTATTACTTTCTACATAATATCAGACTCTTTGTCAGCTAATCATGTCATAAATTGACCCATACAACAAACTCTTTGTCAAAAAATGTTGTCATTCATATGAAGACAGCTTTCTTTTTTGTTTCGGTAAGAGTGTCCATTATGCTTAATCAGCACATGTACAAACATTTATCAGCTTCTTCAGTATATCCTTAAAACAAAAGAAAAATCTCGACTGATAGGTCCCTGAACAAATAAATCCAGTGAAGCTGCCACAGTGCTTTCTGCTCTACAGGAGCTCAGATAGTTTCATTTTGAAGCGTTTCAAGCAGCATGGACACTGGTGTGTGTGGCGTTTGTGTGCAGGTGTTAGAGATCAGCCCACTGTAACCAGGGAACAATACATGTGCCTCAATGGGCTTTATTCTGGAGTGACTCTGTCTGTTCCAGTGTGGTGACATCACTGTTCTCTTAGCTTCTCTAGCTGCTGACAATGTTCAAGCTCCACATTTCCTACCTACCAAAAATTTAATTTACTGTAATAACTAACTAGAGCAAATACACAATGTTAACAGAAAACAGCATATTAGATTTTGGAGGCTTCTTAGTTTGCCAACATCACAAACATGTTGTGTTTGAGCTCACCTTGGGCCGGTCCCGTGCAGACGGCAGCAGGTGGTTCCAGTAGGGAGCAGCTTTAGAGTCAGTGCTACGACAGGAGTCCAGGCCTAAGCCTTGAGTGAGCAGAGACAGCCTACTCCTCTTGGAGGTGGAGGGTCCCTCGTCTTCTGAACAGGACTCAGCAGTGTCACCTGGTGACAGCAGCCTCTTTTTAACAGGGTGGTGATGGCCTCCACTGGACCAGCGGTGACCATTGCTGGGGGTCTTCTCTGAGGAGGGAAGGCCATTGGAGTAGGAGGCAGTCTGCGTGGCACTGCGCTCAGGTGGAGATGACTCCAGTCCCACATCCCACTCAGTGGCCTCGCCTGGCTCCTGCAGCTCTGTGTGGTGAGGGGGAGAGAAGGGGCCTGGGGGGCTGGTGGGACTGGCTGGACTGGGACTTTCATATGTGGACATGTCATATGGATATGGACTAGGCTGAGCACCACCATTACTGCTGCTCTCGTGCCCAGGGCTGCCGAGGGACACTGAAGGGGTGCGAGCCCCGTTCGTAGTCTCAGTTCTGGAGGTCCCAAATGAAAGGCCTTGGTCACACATGGGGGGAGGTTTGGGTGAGAGAGGAGTGAAAATATCAGCTCTGTCATGGTGCTGCGTGACCCGGCGAGAGGGGTTATGGCTGGGTGACATTGGGGGAGACCTGGGAGACCGCCCCCCTTCAGAGTCTCTGTGCTCCATTTGAGTGCAAGGATAGACAGAGCTCCAGCCAGGAACAGGGCCACAGAGAGGAGCATCCTCAGGCCCCTCTGCATCAGTGCAGTCAGCCAGGTGGGGGTGCTTGTGAGTCAAATGGGGGTCTTCCAGACCCCTCTTGACACCCATTCGGACAGGCCTCAGTTGTGGATCACTGTGGGCTTCTGTGGAGGTAGAAAATCCCCCCAGCTGGGAGAAAATGGAGAGCTGGTATACCTTTTGGAGTCGGAGCTCTTCCTGACCATAGTGCCTGGGAGCCCCAGGTCTGAGCCCAGGGTCTATGCCCTGAGTGGGGGCTGTGGGAGGTGGCAGATCCCCCTCGTGGGCTGGAAGCTCTAATGGGGCCTTTTTGTGGGCCAGATCCACATGGATGTGCCTCATGTTTTTTCTGCAGGAAACTAGGTTTTGTGCAAAAAGCCAAAACACTCTGAGGCGGAGCACTGAGCCACAGGAAGTTGGAGATCTACCGTTTCTGTGGTGATGTAGTCTGATGTGAACAAGGAAGTTGAACACCACACCTAAAGCAAAAACATGTAATATTACATCTCTAATAAAACTATGATTTTCAACACAGATCATATATTAAAAACAAGCCCTTCTCACTGTCAAAATAAGAGACTAAAATATTTCATCCTGTGTTGTCAGCCCTAGGAACTTAAACATGAGCATGATTGGTGTCTCACCTCTGCGCCTGTCCTGGCCTAACTTCACACAACATCTGGAGATTGTTTCTGAAATGGTCTAATAAAAAAGTCCATTGATCTCCACAGCAACAGGCAAGGAACAACACCAACATCCCAAGATAGGCAACAGGGAAACCAGTCAGCTCCAGAGGAAGCCGGAGTGGAAGAAATGAACACAGAAACTACCCAAGAAAGAAAAAAAAAAACATTTGTGGTTCCAAAACTCAGTTTTAGCAGCTCTTCATGCAGTATACAAAAACTGCTGTAATCAGATCACATAAGAGGTTAGTGACTCACCAATGAGGCAGTGTGTCAGTGATGGCCCCAGAGAGGATCTGTCTCGGAGCTATTGTTGGAGCAAAGTCTGAAGGGAATTCCTATTTTAATGGCTGACAACCAGGCTCGCCCTTCCTCTTCACCTGGAGCTGTGCTTCCACATGACTGCCACATCATGACAGGGGCATTACACCCAGAAACACCTAAAACAACAAAAAAACATGATTGAAATTGTGATACTACTTCAGAGTACCCATGCACATTGAATACTACCCATCTCTAGTAGTAGTTACATCAACTTTTTTGATCACACCAGATAACAGATTTTGTGCAATATTTAACATTTTGTCAATCTTCAAATTATAAATGAAGGTAAAGGAACAGTTACTCTTACTTGTGTTATAGTTGTGAATATTTAATTAGACCACTACTTCATAAGTAATATATGTTATGAAAAATAACCATGTTTTCCTTGAGGAATATTTTTGGCTACTCTGCCCTCCTCCAATAACTATTAAATGACGTTTTTATGGCACTTAACAACCAAAACCTCAATAGGCTATAATTTAGGCACTGGCCTCATCCGTGAGCTCTCTCCATCTACAGAGAACAGATGGGTCAAGTATCAAACACTGAGGTCTACTTGTGGAAAGTTAAGATTTTTGATTGTAGCACCAAACTGGGGTTAGCCTGGGAGAAGCCGCCTGTTTCCCGACCCACTTGGACAAGAACTTGGGAATTTGGAGCATCGAGGGGAGGGGGTCACAGTGAAGAGTTTCCGTGGCAACCATCACCCCAAGGATAACAGCCCATTTGTGCTTCAGCCACAATGAGGAAGAAAGGGAATCGTGGCAGGAGAGAGGGGTGAAAAGTGAGGGAGGGAGAGGGTCTCTGGGGGAGGAGGCAGACATGTTTTGTGGGAAAGTGCTACAAATTAAGTTGTTGTTTACACCACTAATAAAATTCACTTTGAATTTGAGCATTTATGTTGTATAATACAGCCATTAATAAAACAATTTATGGTTTTTAACTTCCTCTTTATAGGCAACATTGAGGATTTTTTAGCATTCCCTATTCGCAATAGTATTTTGTTTTTGAATTATTAATTGCTATGACAACGGTCCTTTTTAATCACCCTGAAACCCATGGATATCCCAGACAGATTTTGCACTGTGTGATTATGAAAGAATGTTTACTCTCTATACTAAAAAAGTAGCATAACTTTTGAAATGCTCTATAAAAAGGGAAAACTGAAACCTTCTGAATTAGAGGCAAAATACATGAATATGTGTCAGTCTGGTCCTTCATGCTCATACCATATGTAGTGATGAGGTTTAGTCACTGTAATATGGGCACATGACATTATGATCCCTGTACAATAAGATGTGCCGGCTTTGCTTAAACCAAACTCCATTATATCTGCAATAGAGGTATTTTTGGATTGGCCATTCCCTACATCATAGTGAGGGTTGTAAAAGTGACTATATCTCAAGAACCTAATATAGTCACATGTGAAGAAATTGACTAATAAAGGCCTTTATTCATTCACTCATTCATTCATATAATGTTGGTGTTTTTATATTAGCCAGTTGTACCATGGCAGGTTAAACCTTTCTGGAACCCCTGAAAAGCGGTGTCTCTTTTCCTGACTGAGCCGAGTGGCAGATATGGAGGGTGGGGGTGGGGTAAAAGTGTATGGTGATGAGTATTTATAGGTCCGCTGGTGTCAAAGCCAAGTGAGCACCACCAGAAACTCTCCCATATGAGCAGACTTTATTTTGAACCTGCAAAACATTAGCTGCCCAGTCTTTTTAGGTGTCATTATAACAACATAAATTACAACAAAATAGCATAGGTGCATTCCTTCCAAATGCCTCACGTGAAATATCAGTTTGAAAGTGTTAAACTATATGAGAGCTAATGTGAGTTAAAAGGGCACTATTGCACTATTTTCTGATCTATGTTATAATGTTTCCTCGACAAAAACATACCTGGAGTTGTGATTTAGTTGAGTATGTTTTTTTGGTGAGGTAACAACATTGTAACATGTCTCACATGAGCCAATTTTGCATAAGTTTGGACCTTGCAGTGTCATGTTTGGGATTTTTTCCCCCTAGAAATTTACCAAAATATATTGCCGAAAGCTATCTCTCATATGTGCATCCCAGAGAAATGAAAGCAATTTCAGACACAGATACAAGCAGATGACAGGTGAATAAATGAGACATGTCTGAGATGATGAAACTGGGAGATCCAGAGGGGTGGGACTACAAAAAAGCACCTACAGCCAGAGGGGAGAGACAGGAGTGTGTTCATGAACCAACATGATCACTTTGATTAAACTTCTCTATTTTCTGCAGCACACACTCTACTCCACTGATTTCATTTACATACAAAAAGAAGGAAGTAATGCATCGAAAAAGCATGTTGAAAATGTAATGACTAAATTATAGATAGGGATGTCAACCTTATTTGCTTAATTAATAATCGTGAGAATTATCAGAATTTATTTGTCATTGTCATTAAAAACATTGAAATCCAGTTTTGTAACTGCCTGATCACAATAAAACTGGAGGAACTAAAATATAATATTTGTAAGAAAGCAAAATGCAATTTTTTTCAATCTATTAATGTATTTGAGTCTACAATTCAAAGAATGTGCTATTTATTATTCCAGTTTATGTTTCTTTATCCTTCTAAATTTCTTTAAAAAAACTTTGATTTCATAAAGCTGCTCACATGTTTGGGGAATAGTGATTAGACAATACAAATTAAAGGGAAATTTCACTGTTCACTGTGGCATTTCTTGTCACAAACATTCTTAATTAAAAATATGGGTTTAGATAATCACTCTTAATAGAAAAAAATGCTCATTTGATTTCCATGTTTGCCTGGAACTGTAAGCGTCATAAGAACAAATAGCAATAGCAATGCTGTCTACTTCCTGTGATAAAACAAAGGGCGTGCTGGGAAATGTTACATGAAAAAACCTGCCCAAACCAGTGAAATTACAATCTGATCCACAAGGACAACTAATTCATCTAGAGGTATTTGGAGAACTGATTTCTGCCAAAGTAAACGCCCTAATTTCTTACCATTTAGTGGTCAATCCCTTTTTAGTTCGGAGATAAATGCTATTAACCTCTTGAACAATCATCACCTAAACCTCATAATTAACACCTGTACATTTTAATGTCATGTTAAAGGGGGCACTATGTGAGTTTTTGGGTAGATGGTCCAAAACCTTCTTTTCTCCAATGAGATATTTTTTGCCTGGAATGTTCATCCAAAGGCCCTGAAATATGCAATTCTCAAAACCAAACTAAGTATTTTTGTCAATGAACACACCTGTATGTGAATAAATAAAAGAAAACATTGAAAAAAATATATAAGAAACATGACACTAACCCGTGCCCGTGTATGTTCCCCCAGGCCTTGGATAGCCCTGGTCATGAGGTCAACACATTCACAGCTACGAGGGTCACGTGACTGCAGAATCCTGGAGGTAATATTATTTAGTATTGAAAATGAGAAGATTAGAATGAATTGGATGTACGTAACATTAGACTTAACACTTAACATCTCATTAAGAACTGACTGAGACAAATATGGGTTTAGGAGCTCTTGCGGCAACAGCGTACTAAACGGAAACATCTGTACACTTTCCCTGTAAACTCTTAACATGTGTGGCTTTATAAGCACATGCACAACAACCACACTTTAAAGGACTACACTAACTTGTCATTAAGTGGTAGGCTGATGGCTCCTCAGAAATGGAACAACAAAAAAAGAGGCCTCCATCCACAGCAGAAAATACCTGCCCCATGAACTGTGGATGTAAATAAGTAGACCAGTCTATCAAATGATAATTTCTATGGTATATTGAGATTTGTAAAATACTCAAGTCTAAAGGCTTCTAGATCATGAAAATCAGAAATGGTTTATTCTTACTCCATATTATGCCATTTTCTGATATGTCTTATGATGTTGCTTCCTTGTCAAAACATACCTGGAGCTGTGTTTTTTGTTTCATTCACACATGTTTAACTCCTGCATATTTAGGCTGAGTTCTTCTCTTAAAAAGAAAACACTCTGTTCCACCTGGTGATCATACAGGAAATGCTCCACTTCACTCCATACCCCTTCTCTAGAATCATTTGGATGGTTTCAACTCTGGAATTGCCCATCTCTACTGATCAAAAGGTAAAGGGTAGCTTTGGCAATGTAGACAGACTAATAATAAAGGGTTTCTCCAACATGTTTAAATGAAACAAAACACACCTCCAGGTATGTTTTTGATGAGGTAACAGTCTAACATGGCTAAAAGAGTCTATTTCAAGTAATATATAACCTTTAATAATGCTGCTAGAGTAAGTACTTTGGCATGTGCTATTTTTCCAGTCTTTACAGTCCAGTTAATGATAATTCATACAAATCTCTCAATTATTGTATTATTAATAGTTGACTAGTCACAATTAGGTTTGTCTTTCATTGTTGTAGCCCTACTGAGTAGAAAAAATAATGGGGAAAAATGAATTAAATGAAATGGTGTGTCCAAACTTTTGACTGGAATGTTTTGATTGTATTGTCCTCTTCAGTACATTTGTATATTTTTTACACTACTAACTTTATCAATGCACAGTATTCATTGATGTATTTTTGTCTTGTAAACTTATAAGAAAGGATGGTGTTAGAGGTTAGGGTTAGCTGTAATATGGATGATCAAAGAAGAACTGCGAACATTTTATCATGTAGCAAAAATATACAGCCTCAACCTACCAACCGACTTCTATATTGAGATGCCACAGTAGCACAGACAGTCTAATCTAGATCAGCTAAAATTGTAATCAGATATTTACAATTCTCCACTTTTACTTGCCCCTGTTGTTTATCGCCATGCACTGGGACAATTTTATCTCTATGTGCTCAACTGCAGCATGTCCTTAGCCAACCCCTTTTCACAGCAGTATTTAACAGAGGTGTGACAGATTCAGCAGGGCTCTTGGTTTAAACGCCCCGACTGACAAGTTGTTTTTTTTTCTTCAGCAAACCACACCCACTCTACTCCCCTGTTACATCGCACAACACTGGCTTTTCTAAACACTAAAAGTTCAGCAAACAATCACCTGTTGATTAGATTACACGCTCTCATCAGTTGAGGAATCTAATATTGAGGGGGATGGGATGACAGCTGTATGAGAGAGAGAAAGAGGGAGAGAGAGAGAAAGAAAGAAAGAGAGAGAGGGAGGGTTAAAGCACCACAGAAAGACAGGATGTAATAAAAGAAGTGAGGTTGCGTTGACTGAAACTGATAAACCCTGTGTACACTAAAGCTGGGGTTAGTTGTCTAATCTGGCCGGTGGTAGAGTTGCTGAGAGAGCGATTTAACACGGGGTCCCTGTCTGCCTGCCTGTCTCTCTATCTGTCTCTCTGTATCTATCTATCTGTATCTGTCTGTGTGCTTTCATGTGGCCATTTTAGGAGAAGTTGAGTCACCCGTGCTCGGCTGACAAATATGACAGAGAAGGCAGTGACGTTTAATACGCCTGACATGAAAGAACCAAACACAACTTGTTGACACTGACCTTTTAAGAGTGAAGTGGATGTTTCTCGGTGAGTTAGTAGTTGGTTTCTTTGGTGACTTGGTGTCCTTGGTGGATCAGGTTGTGCTCAGGTTGCTGTAACCTCCTCTTCCTTCCTCCTGCATAAACAGGGTTGAGAATGACACTTTGTAAGCACGCAGCTCTTGCCAAAGTTATTCCTTCTGTGCAGCTGGTTTGGTTGGCCCTGGTAGCTACACCTCCTCTTTTCTAAGTGTTGTTTTCGTGCTGCTACCTCTCCTCTCTTCGTCTCACACACATTCACAAATCAGAAGACCCATCAGGACTCCCCCTGTCGTCTCCTTTTCTCTGGGCTGGAGCCACCCCCCTCCTTTTCACTCCCTGTTTTCTTCCTTTCTCTCATTCGCGCCCCTCCAAAATATCTTGGATACAAAAGCCACTTCATGTGCTAGCATTCCCCTCTTTCCTCTCCTCCCATTTTGCTCTGTCCTATGGACAGGCCCCTCCTCTTTGAGCCTCGCTGCTCTCTGAGTCTGTGTATATTTTCTTTCTGTCGGTTTCCTCTCAGCTGATAGAGCCAAGCGTGCTTTGCTCACTCAGCAGTGAAGGCATACAAGGCAAAGTGAGAGAAACAGGAGAGGTGGGACGCTGGCAGTTGATTGGCCAGCCAGAACGGAGGCCAGCAGCAGAGACTGTGATGATGATTGGCTGGGGGCATAGAGTGGGTCCCTTAGCCTCGCCCACCTGCTTATCCTGTTCTACAGAAGAAAACATGTAAAGAGTGCTTTTCCAAAACACTGTGAGTTGGAGTTAAACGTCTGGCTTTGACAGCTCCAAGCCTGTTTCTGAAGAGCTGAACTTATGTAATCTATTTGAGCCGATCTGAATACGTCTTTGTGTGCCATGGCACAAAGGAATGATCTATATGAAAAAAGCTATAGATGCACTAAAAGCCACCACTTTCACACCTCACAATGCTAAATATATAGATTGACCAGACAAAAGCAGGGGAATCCTTTCACCTTAAAAACATGAACAGCATCGATAGAGGTTAAAATAAAGCTAATGGTAATAAAATGTGGCATCAGGAACACCACCAGTGCAAATTTGATTTTCGATTCGACATGAAAAGTTAAATAAAGTATTTCAGAAGTCATAGCATCCATAACAATTTAAATCAAACAAACATAAGGCTAAAAACAGAACAACAAAACAAGATTATTGGATGTGTGCCATGGTAAAAAATAAACTAATCTACTAGGTTACTTATACACCATGTAAACAGTTAATACATTTAATTAGTTACACATATTCGCCCCCAAACAACAGGGCATTTGGCATGGCTATCAAACCTGAAAAACACAGTAAAAATGATATTATGTAATGGCCAGACCCTAGTGTAATCTTGTGGGGGAAGTCAAATGTGATTAGACAGGGCAAGCCACAAACATTTGGCAAAAACATGATTAGGTTAATAGATTAAGTTTTCTTTTCCTTCACAGTGAATAATACTTTTACCCATTCCTGTACTCTGTAACACAGAAAGTGAATACTCAACAGTGCTGGAACATAACAAAGTAGTGAAGCACTGTACATAAGTAAACATTTTAGGTATCTCTACTTTACTTAAGTACATTTTAAAGTGGATAATTTTTACTTTTACTGCACTACATTTAAGAGCAGGTATATGTACTTTCTACTCTACTAAAGTATCAAATTGAAAAGTAAAAGTATTTTTTATTATCGTTTGAGAAATGCTGAAAAGGCTAGCATTTATTTTTAACACATTCATAATTTGAGTAAAACAAAAAAAAAAAAACAGCTGTGGAAAAAAAAAAGATCAGTTTAGTTTAGTTTAGCTTCTGTTGAACAAAATTCAGCACTAATCTTTACCAAAATAACTACATTTGAAGCTTTATTAGATCTCAAAATCTGTGAAAAATACCTTTTATTTTTACTCTTTAAGTACAGGGGTACTTGAATACTTTTACTTTTAAGTAGAGTTTTTCATGTGATACTTTCCTTTTAATTGAATATGTCTTTGCTCTGGCATCCATACTTCATCCACTATTGGTATTGAATGTTAGAGTACTTAACTCATGGCTTATACACAAGCACATGTTATCTGTGGCTGAGGCAGATAGTGAATGAACTGCATGTGAAAATGTTTATCAGAGGAGCAGCAGCACACAGCTGTCTGGATGTGCACTTTACCATCTGTGATCTAATAAGGTACTGCATGTGGACTTGGCAGGAACATTCGAACAGAGCACTTCTCACAGACATGGAAGCTGAAGGCAAAATAAGCACGAAGAATTATTGATAAGCTCCTACTACTTAAGTTGACTATAGTTTTATCAACAATCAAAAATGCATACATAACCACTCTGTCAAGCATAAAAACATGCAGCATTCGCCAATAGCGTTGACATTAAGATAAATGTTGAAAATGTGGGGGGACAGAAGGCAACCACCACTAACTGTCCACAACAGATCTCATGTGTCAACAATCTGTCCCTTAAATAAAAGTCCATATTTGGACAAAAGGGTGGTCCTGAACTTAAGGACCCTCCTCCATTGAAGGGCAGGCAGAAACCAGCACTGAAAACATTCCACATTCCTCTGACATATAAGCCCTGATGTAATGTTTGTTTGGGCTCCATATGACAACCAACTGAAACCTTTCAAATGGGACACTTCATTAGTTGCTTCCAGTAGTCAGGTTTAGCGTGATGAATTCTACTGTTTTATTGTATTATTACAC
Source organism: Boleophthalmus pectinirostris (assembly GCF_026225935.1). NCBI lineage: Eukaryota > Metazoa > Chordata > Actinopteri > Gobiiformes > Gobiidae > Boleophthalmus > Boleophthalmus pectinirostris. The sequence continues at coordinate 15,461 of NW_026571412.1, forward strand.
AGTTGTTGTTTTTTTTTTAAATCAGAAAAAGTGGGACAGAGAAGGAGTGTGACACGGGCCTGAATAAACTTTTATATGTCTATGACATCCTTAAGTCCTTTTTAAACAAACTCGTAATTCAACATCTATTACTATTTAAGGTATAAGCAGCATTGAGTGTATTTGAGCATTCATCTCAAATACACGCAATGGCAATGTCAATGGATTCAAAGTAATCCTATTCAATATTTGGAATGAAACATGTTATAAGTATGTAATACATACATATAGAAGGGGTATAATGCTAAATCAACTTTTTTGAGTTTTCTACCATGTTATAATGTTGTTTTCTCATTAAAAACAGGACTGAAGTAAGAGTAAAAGGTAACATGGCAATCTAAATGTTATATGTCATCAATAAATACCCCCATAGAGGTGTAATATAGCCTCTTTAAAGTAAGGCAGTTGGGCCATTGGCAGATTGTTAGGACTGTCTTGTACATCCTGGGAGCAGTGCTTTACTTGCAAATTAAGTCTATTTAAAAGCTGTTACAATATCCAGTATGGTATCTATATAATAAGATAAAACTGTGCTCTCCGTGGACCAGGCCTAGCCACTTGCATGAGACCACTGTTATAAAAGCATTTAGGTACTTAAGTTAGTTACTTTTTGATTAAATGTAATAGTTCCTACAGTTATATTTTCAAAGCACTAAAACAATATATTTAAAGTCAGGAATCTTGACCAGCTGTGGGCTGGCAAACAGCCTCACATGCTTAAAACAGACACGCCAATTTCAGCTTCAACATTCCACTTTACGCACTGTGCACGGGGTCATTTACGCTAATTAAGTACATTTGACTAATTTATTTAAGATACCATGAACTAATAAGTGGTGTGTGGTGCGTTTTAATTTAAAACATTTAAAAAGTTCACTGATGATCCAAAAAACTAAAATAAAGATTGTGGTCGGTGTAAACTTTTCTTCCTCCAAACCAGCTATAAGCTTTGTAGTGTTGCATGCTAAACTATGTGTGTATGATCACTAAAATGTATTCACTCACATTTTAGAGGCAATTTAATGATTGAAACAGCAAGGAAATACACAATAAAACCCATTATGTATTTTTAATGGTGGAAATGGGGACAAAAGGGCATGGTTTATTGAAAACAGGAACATCACATTTTTTAGAGATTTGCAAGGCTTAATTTAATCCTCAGTTATAGGATAGTATTTCCCTTTTCGATTTGATTTTGGAGATATATTTGGATAGATCCAGCAAATATTTGAGAGTGAGTAATGGTAGTGTTTCGATGACCCCACAATATATGCATGACAGATCAGTCCTTGCATGCTCCAGTACTGAGTTACCAACAATGTTCTGCAGTTATAGGTATTTAGAATACAGGTATTTAGAATACAAGAAGCTGCCAAAAGAAGGACTTATTTTTCTATTGACTCTCTCAGTGACTCAGAAAGATAAGATAATGTTAAGCTAAATACAGGCCTATGTACAATATTGTTAAAAATGTGATCTGCAATAAATACTTAACAGAGTACAACACATAGGTAGTTAATCTGTGGCTATAATGAACCAAACCGACCAAAAATGTCCCAGTAGTGCAAAGAAAAAGTTCCAATGATAATTATTGACCCTCAAAAATCATTGCTTCATCTAACATGTATTAAAAGATGAGACAACATTATAATTATTAAACAGGCCTAGCTAAGTAATATAAAACAATTTATTTATGTAAGTGACATGGGTGTGTATGTATGTCCTGTTAAATCCAACTCCGGATATTAAATTGCCTGCCCTAATTGTGCGGCCTCCTATTGAAAGAGTAAAAGGCATGGATAGGGAAGCAGATTTCTATGTGACTGGACATGTTAAGTGTGGATGGGGTGAGCCCTGACACTCAGAGTCTTGGTGACAGTCCGAGTCGGTTCAAAGGCTGGAATGTTCCACACAAATATGCTGCAACCTATTCATGGAGGACACAGGAAATAAAGCTCTATTACACCCCACTGCTCTCCCTCTCCTTCTGATTCCTTCACCCTCAAACCATCTTTTATGTCTGTTTTTGGCCTGTTTTAAATCCAGTCCATGTGCACCCCCCTCCTCCCGCCTCCCTCCCCTCTCTCCATCGCTTTGGAGTGGTCTTTGAGGGCATTTTGGGAGCTTCTCTTGTGCTAAAATCAATTCCTTTTTTCACTCTTTTGGGGGAACTCGCACAGCAGGCTTGTGTGGCACCGCTCAGACTGGTAGCAGCTGAATAGACGACTCTGCCATCTGGAGCCAATGCAATAAATAGCGCTTTGTGTCTGATCAGATCCAACTAGGGGTATGTTACCACAGTCAATGAGGATAGTTTAACATTCCAGTTTACAGTTAAGGTTGGACATTGGCCTTTCATGATATTTACTATATCAACTTATCATTCAATATATGAAAGCTGGAACATTATATTTTGGGGTCAGTAATTATCATGGGTACTTTTTCTTTGCACAACTGGGACATTTTTTTTTTTTTTTTTAAGATGGTAAGATTTGAGGTTGAATTAATAACTTCCACTACAGATGCTAACTCAGTACTTACAAGTGTAAGTGTTTTATTCTGCTGTCTATGTATTGCAGCTTGTGATTTTTAATAATCTTATAGATTCAGAATAGTTTTTGTAGTATAAATCTGCTCTCACTGCCATTGTGTCAGTGTCATAAATTCACTTATGTAAGTGACATGGGTGTGTATGTATGTGTCAATATTATGGTTAATCGTCTATATTTCCTTGAATGTCAAAACTTCAAAATTTGATATCGTGACAGGCTTAGTTGGACGACACTGACAATGTCTCGATTTTCTTTTTGAATTATTCTGCTAATATTAATTTGATTATTTTTTTGCACTCAATGATACATTTGCACAAAAATGAATGGACTGTAAAATGGACCGCAAAGTGCCGCAGATGTATTCCATTATAACTTATTATGACACATTTGTAATCTGTTAATCTTCAGTTGAAGTTTGCATATCCTAAACACTCAATATTATCTTGTACTGTCACCCCCACTGATGCTTTGGTAACTACACATTAATCAGTAACAGAATCGGATTCACAGAGTATATTGAGAGACACAAAGTCATCCATTTTGGCTTGTGGGTTGCTTGGGGTTGAAGGCACAGAGGGGTCTTGTCGGGGTTAATCCTGAGATGAGTCCACAAACACACAAATGCACCAGTTAAGCTAGCTTTAAAGTCAAGCTTATAAGCACTAGGGCTACTACAGCACAGCAAAAAGAGTCCACAGATCATTTCCACTGGAAAACTAAACAGACATTAGTCATTTATACTGGCTTTGAGCTTTGTGTTCTGCCCTGCATTACAAACCACAATCAAATCATATACCAACAACCTCTGCTTTGCATTGTTGGGCCATTGGCACAGAATGAGAGCCACATCTTTGTGAGTCTGCCTCCAGCCACTGAAAGGAAGATTCATATGAACAACAATGGCTTTAGTGGAGTTGTTCAAATGAGAAATCTTATGCACATCAACTTTTATGGGCTTTAAATCATGTTTTATAGATTTTTCCAGTATTTTTTATTTGATTCATAAGCAAGCCTTTATTGCCCAGCCTACAAGATGTCAAAACTTAGAAATGTGCCCCTTTCACATAACACCTAACCCTGCCCACATCTCTTGTGATTCTTCTAAAAATAGACCTCATAATTGTTGCGTACCCATTTTTCCAAATTAAGAAACACAGTAAATGGAAATCCACTGCTTGCTAAGGTGGAATGGCACTATGAAGATGTTTTTGAACAGGATACAGGATAAAAACATGTTTAAAAAAGGCTGTGATTTTAAGTGTAATGATACCTCTTCTTTTTCTCTCAGGCTCAGAAAATGCTAAAAAAATGCATTACAGGACAAACCTGCTCAGGATCAGCTGCTCTCCTCTCAGCTCAGCTACATGAGCAAACATTTATACTATGACACATGGCAATCCAAACAAAAGACATGAGGCTTGATTCCTTCTATGGCACAAACCAAACACACTGGCATATGTAGAGATCTATTGCAAATCACACTTACAACTGCTAAATAGATGTGCATTTTCTGGTTGTATCTTTAACAAAAGCCTGGGTTAAATAAACTGGATGCTGCTGGCCTTACAATGCTCAGAGAATTAAATGGATCATAACATGTTCATTGGATTTTTGTGTAATGTATTTTCAACCAAGTCATCCCCAGGCACTATCCCTCTATATGGAAAGATATCTTATATTCAAGTTTTATTCATACTAATATACATACTAGGGCTCAACAATTTTTGGATCTTTTCTATTTTCATGTTCATATAGGTCTAAAATACAAAGCAAGCAGTTAAGTCAAGATATAATTACAACCATTCAAACTGTGTTTTCTTTTCAATTGCTGTTGATCTTGCAGCCCTAACATACACAACATAAATAACAGCATCACAGTCGTTGGGCACTTACAACAATAAAGCTACAATCCTTCTTGTTTTATTTAGTTATTTTTAGCATTGAATTAAAATAAACAAAAACTCTTGTGTGATATAATTTCTTTGTGTAATATCAAACCCTGTTCATTAATTCTGCAAGAGGCACTGTCACCTAGTTATTCTCCTCCATTTCTGCAGTCAGATGAGTTCAAAGTGAATCTGCTGCAGTAGAGTCTTCAAACCCTCCAAACAAAGATGGATGTCAGGCTGGAGGCTGAGCTATTACAGAGACGGTTCATGTAACATTCACTTTTCCTGCTCCTCAAGACAAAGAACAGAGAGGCTTCTTATAGTTGAAGAGATAACTAACTAGTCTCTCATAATTGGACTAACTGACACCTCATCCCTACTTGTAAGTCGGTGTTAATGGTAAGTGTTAATCTCTTTATCAGTAACAAAATAGGTATTTTCTTGCACAAAATATCAAATAGAATAAAATATTAGCAGAATATTGTGATCAAAATTAAAGATACAATGAAAATGTGCCTACCACAACTAAAGGAACTTGCCCTGTGATCTGCCTCCTTGTTCATTTTATCTGTGCAAACCGCCCTGCACTCTCCCCGTCCTGAGGCTGGTCAGGGTTAAGATAAGGTTTACACCAAATATGCAAGTCATATAAGCTTTAATTATTAATCAGACATTTTTAAAATTATGTTTAAAACCAAGGCATGCATTAATTATTACACTTAAGGGATACAGTGGAGATCAATAAAGGCCCATAGAGTAGAATGTACAGTACCGGATTTAACAGGCATAATCATAATCTGACATGAAATCCATAAAACCGACAACAAGGCCGCATTAGTGAAACACATTTAATGAGACAGTACCATAAGATACGACACATAAATAAATATATTCTTGCTTACTATAATGTATGATAAATTAGATACATCTGAGACTCCAAATACAATATTTTTTTCTACAAATTAGCCAACATCTTGCTAATAAGTTTTAAAGGGGTGCTAGGTGGAGGGTCCGAAACTTTTTTTGTGTGGAAATTCTGTTGTTTTCCAAGGAATGTTTCACAAAATGGCATAAAACTTCATGTATGTTACCTCAATTAAAACTTTAATTGAAACAATTACTAATAGGTAAGTTTACATCATACTGCCCGCATTCTAGGCAAAGCAATAACATTTTCCTGTGACAATAAAGTCACCAATGTACCACCAGAAAACTTACATAGTGCATCTCTATTTAGTAAATTAAGTAATATGTTTATGTAATAGCAGTAACATTAACTGCTTGTTCTCACAAGAATTCCTAAGTTGACCCTTTGCACATGAGAGCACATATGCCTCGGCCCAAGAGCAGGCTCACATGCCCTTCGCCTACAGGGCCATTAGAGCAGAGGTGTGACGTCACACTCAGCTGAGGACAAAGCCCACTGCCTTCTCCCAGACACAGAGGGAAGGAGGGGCTCCAGAGCATCACAAGGACGACAGAGGAACGGGAAAAGGTGCATATGGATCTGCTGCAGCAGTATGCTCAGTGTGTGTATGTGTGTACCCATGTGTGTGTATGCAGAGGTGCAGTGCATACATATGACACAGCTGGTGGAGTCCTAATGCACATGTGATGCAGAGTGAGGGAGGCTGCTGCACGTGCTTAATGTACAGGTCACTGCCATCATGCCCCACTTGTCAGGACAATGGGATGGGAGGTTGGGCTAATCTGATGTATGGACTTTGCCCAAATATAGGCATGGTTTAGTGACAGGCTCAGTCTTCTCTTGGTTCTGTCTCTTGAATGATGCAATGTAATTCCCATGTGAGGGAACAATACACCCACCACAGTCCACTGTCCACGTCTATCCTCTCTACTGTAAGCCCTACATGATGATCATCACTCCACCCGCTGAGCTACAGCCATAATCTCATATATGTGCCACTGCTGCCTGATCCCTCTTTCCTGCAAAGCGCATATGCACAGTCCCAGGAGGCCAGGGCTGTGTAGTTCAAATATGTCCAAAGGAAAGGTACACATACACCCACTATGGTGATTAATACATCACTAAGCATGTTTCTTATCACAGCAGACTGCATACACACATAACTACACAAGAAAGACATAGGAGTGTGGCAAGCAGACAAAGCAGGGAACGCCCCCTACACCCTGCAAGCTACTGTCAGGTCATCAACTGGATCATACTGGTTTACAACCTTCTCTTCACATTCAAATGAAATCTAAAAGAAAACAGGCACAAGAGATTGAACTATAAACAAATATGAAGCTTACAATTACCTGCAATGGCAAGTGCAATCTGTGGCAGGATCATGCTATCTATACATTTTGATATAATACAATAAAGAAAACTGTCTATAAAGCAATCAACAAAATCTCACCTAATAAAGAGACGGATTGTCGGCTGTGAAGTCTGTCTCCTCAGTCGTTTAGGAGTTTGGCCTTCCTGTTATCTCTCTGTCGCGTTGGCTGATGTTGGTGCGTTGGCGAATTCGGTCAGGTATCTTTTTCACAACGAAAAGACTTCGATGCTAATGGCGTTAGCAGCTGGAAGAAGATTGGCGTGAGATCTCAAAAGACAAGATGAGTCACACCATCAAAATCTCTTCAGACGTAGATCACTGATGGCTGTGGACTGTCCACGTCTCTTCTTCTTCCGTGCCAGTATTTTCTTGAACTCGCAGCTGTTTTCGTTGTTTCAACCTTTGCTTAAAATTCCTCCTGTCTCTTTAAGCCCCGTCGTTTCCGGGGTTTCCAGGAGTATATATAGTAGGCGGGACTTCACTGCCAGCTGAGCCCCTGTCATTTAACTGATTGGTCACTTTTTTTCCATGTAGCCAATCAGCAGCCCCCTCAGACGCCCAGTCTATATTATGTAGATTTATTCATAAACGCGTGTCCGTGGTTGGACTGTGGATTAACTCCAGGAACGCCCAGTCCACGTGCTTTTTCCACTCCTCCCATTCAGGGATGGTCTACTCCAGTCGACACATGGATGTTACAAATGCAATTTGAAAACGATGGTTTATTCAAATGCACGTAAAACACACATAAAGCAGTTCGCCAGCAAGACGAGAGGCGAATGACAAAAATGTAACAATGTGATCTTATTCACGTTCACACTGAATCAGACTCGAGCCATGTCACTGAGCTAATAATAGAAATCCTGGCACGGCAAAGAAGAGCTTGAAGAAGTAGTTCAGCTGTGCTATGCGTCTGTTGTAACACAGATAAATGTATGAACTTATCTCGCTACCATTCTTTCGTCGAGGGTATTCCCATATACTCTTGAACAACACATCAACTCCAGGGAGAAAGCAACCATAGTTAGAGTTACGGTTGTCAAACTGAAAACTATGTTTAAAACAGGCCTATACACGTTTTGTTTTTGTTTTTATGGATACAATATTATAAAAAATAAAAAGTATTTTCTCTTACTATTTATAGGCAAATGACCTCATCAAGCTTAATGCCCCTTGGTGTTTAGCACCCCCTGCTGTTGAAACAACATATTTTCAGATTTTGCAAATTTCATTAGAACAACCAGTAAAGACTAAAATACACTGAAGAGTAGGCTCAAACAGTGGCTATCATGATCAGTCAGTGATAAGGTGCTAGGTCTTTTTAGGAATGTTAGTCCAGATGATTTGTACATATTTTATTAATTTAATCAGTGCTCTGGTCCCGCTTCCTCTTCTGTTTCTTCTTCTGACCCTCTTCATGTCGGAATTGGTGTCTGTTAAAAAGGTAATTAGATTGCAAGTTCTGTATAAATAATTATAGTCTATGGTAACGAAGACCTATATTTTCCCACCTAGACTGCCAGCGCCGGCCACTGTTCCACACCCGACCAAAAGAAGGAAGCCAGTTTGCATCTGTATGAGAGCTGTGGTCGAAGTTAGCTCCTACTCTGTTTGGTGGAAGCTTCTTCAGTTTCTCCTGTTCCTCTGTAACAAAAAAAGAACAATTTACATTAAACGATTGCACTTACTAATAATTAAACAGTTTTGCCCAACCATGATAAAAACAACAAAATATATACTGTGTTTCAGAAATCCTTGGAGTGACGGCCCCATCTCCGGTTGTGTAGCTGACCCTGAGCTTCCTTCCAAAGGATCATCGTCATCATCATCATCATCATCTTGTAGCCAGGGAGGAAGTGCTCCTGATAAAAGAAAGAAAATCTGATTATTATTCAAAGTAGGCAAGGTCAATGTCTACTCCAAATGTGTCTGAACATTTTCAGATAAAATGAAAAATAAACATTAAAAAGGAAGCCCACAGTGAATCATTTTGTAAATCTGAATATGTAACTGAGAGACACTATGTTATACCTGTATGAACGTTTCCACAGCTTGAGGAGTCCTGTTAAATCACACAAGATTTTACACCCAAACGCATCAGTGGTTGTGAATAAAATGCATGTTGCCTGGGTGCCATATTCTCATCACTTTTGTTACCTGATATCCAATGAAAGTTAATCCTGCTGCAGAGTAAGGTACGTCAGTCACTGAATAATCAGCACTGCTTCCTGTTCGTGGTGTCATTCCCTCAGGCACTCTGCCGCTTGCAAAACATAAAAATATTACTAATTTTATACTTTATAGAATGAAAAACATTTAGTTAATATGTATTACCTGGCCACATCTCCAGTAGAATAGTTTCCATTGTGTTGTTCAATGGAGGACTCCTGATCTGCATTGTGCTATTGTTGATTCAGGAATAGCCAACAATATTTCATAAAGGGAAATTTATTCACAGTGACAACTAATGTGATGTGATTAAGTTTTTTTGTATTTTTTTTCTGAATAACTTGTCATTATGATTCTGCTGTCTTTGTATGTTTTTCCCGTAGCTCTTGTGGTTAGCAGTATTAATGTATTTTTAAATCTAGTATCAAATACAAAACTACAAATATAAAGTAAAACAGTAAAATTGTAAACTTGATACTTGGATACTGCCACTGCATCCGTGGTAAACAAACCTCTGTTAGAGACTTAAGAAACTCCTGGCGATGCTTTTCTTGGTTTCGGATCAATTCAGCTTCCTGTTGCCATAAAGAAAATTAAATTACAGTGAAATTATCATCAAAAAGCAGTGAAAAAAAAACAAACAAACAAAACAAATAAATACCTGTTTAATGAACTCATCTTCCTTTTCCACAAAGGTCCCAAGCACCTTTTCCACCTCAGTTTTGAATCTTTTACAAAGCATTACAACATTAGAGTAAATGTATAATGTTTACTGCAATATAGCTGTTTAAAGTTTTAAAAAAGCGCATACCTGTCGATTTCCTCTTTTGAGAAAAAAAACTTGTCTTTGAGCTTTTGATCTGCTTTGTTTTCCCACCAGAATTTATGGGTGCTCTTTCTGTGTTCTTGTCTACAATTATAAAGCATAACATTTTACAACCCTAAATACATTTAATAATGTCATTTTTTAAAAAACACAATCACACACATAACCTACGTTGCCATGTGTTCAATAAGTCCCGCATATAGCACAGTCATGTTTCCATCTGTAACGTTTCTGTCAACCTCAAGTTCACAGCAATAGCACCAGAACTTTTGATTGTGCTGAGTGCAGTCAAACGTCTCCACCTGAGGCTTTTTTAGCATCCGATGTGCCTCTTTAACCTGAGAAAATATGACACAAAAAAGAGGTAAATACATTGTTATGTAACTAATGCACAATAATCCTTATAATCCTTCCATTTATTGCCCTAGTCTTGCCTTAGATCAAATATTCAATCAATATTTTTTTTGTTTGGTGGTTTGTTTGTTTTGGGGTATATTCTATTTTGTTTCTTTATCAAAAATATCAGTGGGGTTGTGTCATTCTAACTCATTTCTTTTTTTAAAGTCCATACACTTTCACCAGATGCTTTTGAAGATTTAATTGGTCATATTGCCAGCATTATTACAATCAGGCACGCTGCAATTGTTTTTTGATGTGGCTGGTTTACTACTAGAGTGTGGCCTAATGGTGCCCTCTGCTGTCAAGTGTGAACTGCTCAAAAATCACCATGACTTATTATCTCACTAACATACACCCGTAATAAAGTAAAATATAAATGTTAACGTGTCCAAAAGAAGTACAAAAAGGCCTGGGGGAAAAAACCGTAGCGACCTTTAAAACAGATCTGTCTCGAAACAGCCATTTCGTTGCCACATCGCAAATACAGGTAGCTAAAGGGTACATTTTTTAAAAGGACACATTTGACATAACATTCAGCAGAAATATCAGTGTCCTACCTTTTCGAGAAATTTGAGAAGAACAACTCTTAATCTGCTTTGGTGGCTTTTTCCAAAAATGTGAGACTTTCCAGAGAAAGTAGTCTGCTTACAAACTGAGCAATAAAATGCGCCCATCGGACGTACCACCTAAAAAACTTAAATTAAAAAAATAATTAGCCCTATTGATTTAGTGTTGAAATAAATGATTTGAACTTTGGCAAAGCGGATCACCTGCGAACAACAACAAAGGAAGTTGCAATGACAAAAGTGTTCCCCCTGAAAAAATAACAGAGACAACAGTTCCGCTCAAGGTTTCGTTCCAACGCGGAAGTAAGTCACTATTGCGTAGATGTCGCAAAACCAACAAATTTCAACAATGTTCACGGTGCAGGGCATGAGAAAGTTTGTCTGTGACCGACTAACTGAAGTTGCTCAAGAAATACTAGGAGCTTTTGAAAAGAGGGCTCAAGAATACGAGTTGGAACTGGACCGTCAGCGCAGACTGCTGGAGAGTTTCTACGCAGAAGCCAACGTCGGACGTACTGGTAGGCCCTAAATAACAAAATTTTACTTTAAACTGCGCTATTGGTTTCATTGTTTCACTCTTAATTTTAGTTATATAGAAATTACATGTATATGAAGTTTCTGAGAATCAAAAAACTTTATTGCCATTGTCAGTAAACAAAATGTACAGTTTACCATGTGCGTTGACAACGTGGTGCAACAACGATTCATAATAATAACAAATTATCATATGTTATTCATCATAAAAGGCATGCATAAAAGAATTTAAAAAAATAACTGATGTCACTCTGATGCTATTTAAGATATTTATTGGAATGTTTTAAATTTCACAGTCATTTATAGTCATAAGTCCTTATTGAATTAGTTATTTAGCACTAGCATTTTTACCTTGTATTTATTAGGCCTATTTATGATGTCACATGTGCAGAACTGTCATTATATTTACTGTATATTTTGTTCTATCTACACCACAGGGTCAAGTATCAAAGAGGAAAGTCATAACATTGGGATCACTGAGAGTGACCTACCTATTGCTTCAACCAGTGTGCAAGGGGTTCATAGTGAGTCGCAAAGTTCAAAGGAAGTTCAGAATGCAGAGAGAATGCAACCAGAAAGAGCCTGCTCCCCACATCAAGAAAACACATCAAGTAAACATATCAAATGCAGTCATGGATACAGGTTACCAAAACGTTTTGTGCCAAGACAACATAATACTAACAAAGATAATGGTAAGATTTCAAGCAGCGCACCCCCTCCAGTGGAAATAATTGAAATTGAGGACAATTCACCAGTGTCCAGTGATGTAGAAGTAATGCAAGAAGACAAAGAGCCCACAACTAGCCAGAAAATGAGTGAAATATCACATAATGAAAAACAAATTACTCACGCAAACAAAAATAGCAGTGCAACAGAAGAAAGCAAAACACCCAAGTTAAAATGTGGTAAAAAGAATTCCCCTCCTCACTCCCACACACCCGCACTTGATAACAATGCGGAGGCCATGGAGACTGAAACCACCACAGACAATATGGAAAATGAACCAACAACTTGCCTGCCTACTGCAAATTTAGATTCTATTGAATGGTCTGAGCCTATAGAGACAGAAGAAAATACAGCTTTACCAGATGATGTAAACCAAAATAAGGAACTTGTTTGTGAAGACTCCACAAGCAAAAAAACTGATGACAAGTTACTTCATAAAAATTGTAAAGATGATCAATCAGCCAAAGAGATTTCAAACAATACCAGCGATAGCAATGACCCAACATGCTCCACAATGTTGCATGTAAGCACAGCGGAGACAATAACTAATAAGGACGTTACAGACTGCACTGCTTCAACTAGTGAGCAGCCTTATAAATGTAACTGGTGTAATAAAAGGTTTGTTAACAGGACCACTCTAAAGCACCACACTAGAATACACACTGGAGTAAATCCTTATGAATGCAGCATTTGCCACAAAAGCTTTGCCACAAACATAGACATGAAAGTGCACTTCAAGATCCACTCTGGAGAACGGCCTTATAGATGTGATCAGTGTGGGAAAGATTTCTCCTCCTGGACCAACTATAACAGGCACACACGTATACACAAGCCTACTGAGCCTCAGTGATAATGACTCTAAATGCATTATTTTCTCACTCTCAGGTTATCATTAAGAGCTTGATCATTCAAGCAAAATATGACTCCGGTGACACAAAGGACAATTTGATGAATTTACAGTGAGGAGTATCATTATTTAAACAGCTAGGGTGTGTTAGTTTTAGTGTAGTTCGATCCTCCCTTCAGACTGATAAGGCAGTGACTTACCAAGATGCTGTCAGAACTGAAGAAGTGTCTTAGACGAATTGTGAAATTCACTACAAAACTTTTGTCCATCTGAAAAAATTCAATTCTCTGAACTACTAACTGAGGGATTACATAGACAGTCTCTGAATGCAAAGCAAAGTTGTTTGGTATTAAGGACAATGATATAAGATGACAATAGAATGTAATTTCCAACACAAATTTCAGTATTGATGTTTTTGCAAATGAATATCCAGTTAGTATCTGATATTTACTAATACAAAGGGACTATATTTTGTATGTTTTGTAATTTTTTATTTTTTTTAATTAATGTAATTTTACAAAAAAAAAAAAAAAATCTACTTTTTTTCTTTACATACTCTAATACAAATGCAAAATGCAATACTACAGACTAGGGCTGTGCAATTAATCCATTCAGTCATTTCTAATTATCAATCATCAGCTAAGGTCTGTTTAAGAGGTCCACAATCAGTTAAAGCATGTGATTTGGAGCAGAATTCAGACTGTCAATCAAAAATCAAAAATCATGATTGATCAGTCTGAGGATAAACTTGTGATACCATATATTTCATAATACCCAGCCCTATAATGACAATTAAAGTGCTCTTGATCATTTATAAGTTACACTATGTAGTGAATTCAAGTGTTTGATCAATATTTAGTTTCTTTTTGAATATCTCTTATCTTCCTAATCTACTGTCAATCAATGCTTGTTTTTGTACACTTGGGATTAAGATCACAAAGGAGAAGAAGAAATTATTATTTTAAATCTATTGCTGACTAAATTTTCTTTGAATGTGTGTCTGCCATTATTTCAAAATGTAAGAATAGGTGAATAAATATGTTTCTTGCTTGCTTTTTATAAATAAAAAAAATAATAATACAAAAATGCCAAATAAAACTTAACTCTGTCCTGTGAAATCTATCATGAGTTTGACTCACTTTCTTCCTGTGGCACTGACACTTTTAGAAAAGCACACTGAATTAAAAACCAGCCTCTATTCCTTCTGTCCACCCATTGATTTTTAAGCATGTATCTGACCACAGTTGGCAGATCAAAGATGGAGAAAGGAAATAGACTAACACAAAAGCATTTCACTTTTCTAAACACTCAGTTTTGAAAACCACAATATCCATAATCTAACAGTCCATAATTTTGTTTTTAGGTGCTTTATAAACTTAAGTCTAACCTTGTAATTTCATGGTTACAACACAGCAATTTGGGGACCTCAGATTTGCCTTGGTTCTCTTTGATTACTTAGCCATGTAGATAGAAAGTATATTTTTTCTTTTCTTTTTTGCAGGATGTGGCCTGACTAGTGATTGGTTGTTCACGTCTGGTTGTTTATACAGTTCCTTGTCAATTTTAAAGGTCTTATATTACACAAAATGGATTCTTGTAAGCTTTAATGCGTGTTCTAATTCCTCCCAAAAACATATTCAGTGTTGTGTTTTGTTTCATTCACACATGTTGGAATAGGCATAATCCTTTATTATTATTACTCTGTCTACATCTACAAAGATCAAAATGCTCTGTTTCACCTTGTTATGAAGCCTAGTGGTATTTTTTATGTCAGCAGAACCTTTTACCTTTAGTTTGGATTGGCAATTCCAAGTCTGAAATCATCCAAATGATTCTAGTGAAGGTGTATGGATTTTAAAACCACAGTGGAGCATGTGTGCATTACCACATGACACCACATGGTAGAGTGTTTTCCGTTTGATGGAAGAACTCAGTCTAAATATGCAGGTTTTGTGTGTTAAGTGTGTGACTGAAACGAACACAACTTCAAGTAGCCTAAGTTTGTCATGAGTAAACAACATTATAACATAGATCAGAAAAAAAAATCATAATATGAGACACGATACTAGCTCAAATAACACTTTTTACTGGAAAATTAGCAGGCTTTAGCAGACCTCTTTGTGGAAAGCGGATTTTCACTGTAGCCCATTGGCCACCAAGGGGAGCCAGATCCACGTTTTTGACAAAATGCTTTCCTATCGTCTCATTTGTCCGCTCAGGAAAAGCATAAACAATTTCAAAGTTTTATTTCCAGGGCATTTTGAATATAATTTAGAAAATAAAGAAACAGCGCAACCGATTCATGTTCATTCATTTTTAAAAACTAATTATAGCATCAGAAATGTGTTAGTGAAACCAGCCAAGCCATAATGTGTAGGCTTAATACACTTTCAAGATATATCCAGTCGCTCTTTGGTGCATTTATGACCCTGGTAAAAATCTGTAAAACGCGCTTCTCTGCTGTTGTTATCGCGGGCCAGGCTGCTGTGCGGAGCAGCTGCTCGGCAGAGGTGAGAGCTCGTAAATCTTCCTTCGCTCAAAACACCGCTGGCTCCTCTCGCACTGACAGTACTTCAAAGAGAACCCCTGTCTCCAAATGAACTTGTTGCCTTTCGCTGATACAGGTTTAGCTTGGCCAGCTGTCACAACTGTCTGTGCGTCATGTGCGTGAGTGCGCGCGCGTTTTGGATGATGTGAGGAGATTGACAGGAGCGGGCCACCAAAGCTGAAGAGGCGTTTGACACCTTTTGGTTTGTTGTTGTAACAAGGCTCATCCTTTTATAGGCCTAAACATTTTTATAGGCCAAGAATTTTATAATAAATCCCGGGCCATTTAAAATGACCTCTATTACAGACTCTGCCAAAATTCTTTTCTCATGTCCAATTGGAAACTGGAGTCAAAACGACAAACAATAGTCTAGATTTCAACATCCTGAGCTCAGAAAAAAGTTTATTTAAAAAAACAAAGTAAGGGGCCCAGATCTAGAAGCGCAAGGTTGCAGTATGGTCTAAATAAAATGGGCAAAAATTAAATAAAACAAATAAGATACATTTTTTAACTACAGTGAAAGGGTAAAGTAAATATTACAAGAGTGACCAAATTTATTAAACTGGAGATGTTATGGTTTTCAATAGAGTGTCCTATCAAAGTAGCAAAATAGCTTACAAACACCACCAAAAAAGACCATAACTTTGTGTTTGCCTTACACAGATGGGCAAAATGATCTAGGCCTATTACATGACCAAACACTGGTACATGAGCTGAATGTCAAAGGTGAGGGTTTTGCTAGTTCATTTATCTATAGCCTACTCTCTCTTTTTTGCATTTCTTCAACTCTGGTCTCTAATGTCCCTCTTTGAGCGTGCATCTTTCAGCTAGACTCTCTCCGTGCGCCCCTCTGCTCCCTTTCTATGGGGCTGCCTCTCAGATTGGTTGTCTTTCCGTGTCAGAGACTAAGCAAACAGAGTCGTGTGTGAAGCAGCCTCATAACTTCCTTGGAGACTCAGAGCTCTCTCACAGCTGTGTCTTCATTTGTCCGCCATATTAGGAATTCTTGGGCTTTTTCTATGCTCCATAACCTCGAGCCAGGAGTCATGACCCCTGGAGATTCATGCAGAGAGAAAGGGAGAGGAAGAGAGGGTGAGACAGAGACAGAGAGAGAGGATGAGACAGAGAGAGAGGGAGAGAGACAGAGACAAAGAGAGAGTTAGAGAGAGAGACAGAGAGAGACAAAGGGAGACAGAGAGAGGCAGAGAGAGAGTTAGAGGCACAGAGAGAGAGGGAGAGAGAGGTGGAGAGGGAAAGGGAGAGAGAGAGAAACAAAGAGAGAGAAACAAAGAGAGAGTTACTGACACAGAGAGAGTTAGCTACAGAGAGGGAGAAAGAGAGTTAGAGGTAGAGAGAGAGGGGGAGAGAGAGGGGGAGAGGGAAAGGGAGGGAGAAAGGGGGGACAGAGGGAGACACACAAAGAGAGAGCGAGAGAGAGAGATGGACAGAGACAGAGACAAAGAGAGAGTTAGAGACACACAGAGAGAAAGAGAGATACAGACAGAGAGACAGAGAGTGAGAGAGGGGAGCAGAGGGAGAGAGAGATGGAGAGGGAGCGAGAGAGAGGAAGAGAGAGAAAGAGGGAGACAGAGAGAGAAAGAAACAAAGAGAGAGAGAGAGAGAGAAAGAGAGAGAGAGATGGACAGAGCCAAAGACAGAGTTAGAGACACAGAGAGCGATGAGAAAGAGTTACAGACACAGAGAGAGAGAGAGAGAGTGAGAGAGGGAAAGGGGAGCAGAGGGAGACAGAGAGATGGAGAGGGAGAGAGAGAGGAGAAGAGAGAGGAAGAGGGAGACAAAGAGAGAAAGAAACAGAGAGAGGGAGAGAGAGAGAGCGAGAAAGAGACATGCTCAGGTTGCTAAAAAGAAGGTCAAGAGAATATAAAGTTGAAGGAATATTTACTGTTGAATCACAGAGCAAATAGGTGAAGTCACTTAATAACAGAGTCAGAGGTTGTGAAGCATGATTAGTAGCTAATCCATTTCACGTCATCTAAATCAAGGGACATCACCGTTGTGAATATGAAAAGACATCAGGAATGTTACTATTAATAGTATTCAGATTTTTTAAGAAGCAGATATTTTCAAAACAAATGAAACTATTACAAGTTCACAAATGTGCCAAGATCTCTGAGTATTTTTGTACTGTTAAACTTGGCAACTAACACAGAAACAATCAGATACAAAGACAGACTTGATTTGCTGGATTATTCAAACAGACATTAATGAAAGAAAACATAGCTCCATGTAGGTATATTTTATTATACTTTAAAATTATGAAAAGCTAAAACAAATAAACAAACAAAAAGTAATTTGAGGAAAACCTGAGGTTGGAAGGCTTAAGGGGAGCCATCGTGTGTTTTCTCATAGCCACATGGTTTTGCACTCCCTTCCATCCTTGGCCTTTTGCCTTCAGTCTCCTTGAACCTTTTTATTGTCTCATGTTTGACTCACCAGAACATGCATTGTCACCCGTCTCTCTCTGTAACTGCTGTGGTGAGCTTTGCAATTTTGGTCTTAAAATATTTGTATTAACCTACTCTACATGATCCTTGTGTTTTTATTTTGTTTATTTGTCCGTAAATAAATTCCTGTTCCTAATATGGAACTCAGCCTATGGAACTAACCTATAACTCGTGAGCTTCATTTGACTAGAACCGAACGCTATGACGTCACACTGCCTTAATCCCCTTATGCAGTCTATGTTTGAACCTCGCACTGCATGATGCAAGATCTTTTTGTGTTTTCTTGCATGAGCATAATATTTTCCTTAGATTAACTTCAACTTTGCCAAACTGTATTGATCCACAAGGGAAATTACTTGAAAGCCTTATATCATAGCTTGTTTTATTCTGGTTTCCATGATTTCAGGTCTTCCCAATATGTTCTCATATTCACATTGCTCTGATGAATGGTGGGTTTGTGGTTCGGCCTGAGCAGATGCCAGGCTGTGGAGGTGCTCAGCTGCCTGTGGCTACTGCTTACACACTTTACATATTTGGAGTAATTTGACAACCTAAAGGTTTGTTCAGGTTGTCACTATCATCAACATTTGTCAAAGTGAACCCTAAAAGTAAATAAAAGCATGATAAATGGATTCTGTTTAAGCCAATATATAACTATATATTTGCAGCTTACCTACAAAACAGAGCCAACCACCAACCACATCTGCTCTATCTCTGCCTCACTAGCCTGAGGTTTGCACTTCAAGCACCTTTCGTGCACCTTCGAAGCCACAAAACACTAACTGACTCAGAGAAGTGACAAATTGAGGGGTTTTGGCAGAGAGCTGGTGGTAAAACATAACTGTTTACATGGGAGGATCCCACACAACCACAGACATGTCCTCAGCCAATGGGAGCACACGGGGAGAGGAAATGGAAAGCTCACTGCTGAACAAGGTGGAAAGAAGACAGAAAAACAAATCAGACCATTTTATTAAAAAACAACAAACGTTGGTCATCATTATTCTGTTCTGTTGAGTGAGGCTTATTAAGGTTTTAATAGTCTTCGTCATAGAGTGCAGTAAAGTCTTGAGGACTAAGATGTCTTTATAATCCCACTTTTACATGGTCCATAGCAAAACGTTGAGTTCCGTCAACTGGATAAACATTTTTAAAAAGTGAATTTGATGTTTCGGCACTCATCCAAGTTGCTTTTTCACTTCTGGTTCAGTTCTGGTAAGGGGCTTGGCTTGAACATCTCTATAAAAGGAGCAGTTAACTATTCTGAAAC
Source organism: Boleophthalmus pectinirostris (assembly GCF_026225935.1). Classification (NCBI taxonomy): domain Eukaryota; kingdom Metazoa; phylum Chordata; class Actinopteri; order Gobiiformes; family Gobiidae; genus Boleophthalmus; species Boleophthalmus pectinirostris. The sequence continues at coordinate 34,594 of NW_026571412.1, forward strand.
TATGAAAACAGTTACAGTAAAGAATTAAGGTAAGAGATCTCCACAGAGACATCCAGGTGATGCCACCAGGCCAAGTTACAGGTCAGATTTGTGGATAAGCCGAGCCCACTCACAGGGGAAATTAACTATTTTAATAAAATAAGATAAAAATGCAAAAGTGCAACTTCAATGCCATATTGTGGAAAGTTGCAAATAAAGCAATAACTTGTCCATGGAGACAAAAAGGAAGTTGGACCCCTCAGCAGAATAAGCAAGAAAACTGTAACAAAAGCAGTAACAAAAATGATATTGCTTCATTGTAAACCTAAATCAGTTCTTTATAATATATATTTTTACTGTTTCCCCAACCAGCGTCAGTTCTCTAAATGACCACGCTCTATTGTCCTGGGCCCTTGCGTTGAGCTGCCTCGGGACTGGCTCAGGTTTCCTCACCAAGACGAAACTTTTAAGACGCTCTGACAGAAAAGTCTGAGAGAGGAAACCCAATCCGGTGCATGTCATTGGGATTCAGGAATATTCTATGATTTAGAGGGTGGAGAGCACAAGGCTATGGAAACAACCACACAAAGGAGGCCTGTTCTTGCACAATGGAAACCTTGTGGGGAATCCTCCACTTAGGAAAACTAAAGAATAAACAACAACAGCCTGTAGTCCTCCTCAGCCTGTCTACACTGAACCTTCAGATTGATCACAGATGCATTATGTTCTCCAGTTTTTAATTTACTTGGGAAAACTATTTCTGGTTTTCTTGTGAACATTTTCCACAACTAGCATGTAATATGAATAAGAAGAGCAACACACATACTGAAATTAGTTCATTACAGTATATTAAAGACACACACAAAAAAGTTATAGATAAAGATATTTAAATAACCTTTCTACTAAATTAAAATTTACACAGATGATTTGCAGTCACATCATGCTGGGGTGTTCTACATGTATTGCTAATGGTGGGTTGTTTAGGAGTTACCACGGTGACACAATGCACAGATTAGCAGACATGGTCCAAAAAGTTTTAAGATGGTGTGAAAACTTATGAAAAATATACATGGATTGAAACAACATGCTTTCAGGAGCGTTCATGGTCCTGTTTAGGTGTTTGATTTTCAACAAAAACGGTGAGTGTAAATGAAAAACTGTTGGCTAATGCTAGGTAGCGTGAAACTGTAATTTCATGTGTGAGAGACTTGTTAAACAGCACAAATCAGCTCACCTGCTGTAGTTCCAACAAAATCTGTTCTTTCTGGTCAGATTGTGCTAAAATCAAGCACAGATTAAACTCAGAAAGTCTCAGACAGAACAGAGCATACAGTTAGCCTTACGCCCAGGGAAAGTTGATGACATCTGTTATGAAGTATTAATACTGATGATTATGCAATAAGACAAAACGTGAGTAGAATTGTATCTAAAACAAAATCACCCACAACACTCTTCTGTTGCTACTTGTTGTTTGAAGAAAAACACTGGGTTGGGCCTCTTTTTGCCTTTGTGCCAGAGGCAAGTACAGTCATTCCATTATAGCTCCGGAAATGAAACTCTTGAGATGCTGTAGTGTAGTTTCGTCTTATAGCTCATTTGGATCAGAGCTACAGTATCCATGATGTCCTGACTCCTGAGACTAGAGCTGCACCTTCCCATTTGTCCTTTGTTTTCAGACCTCAATAGCTCTTGACTCTTTGAAGAAGTGTCACTAAACAACCTACAGAGTGAAGAGGAAGGAACTGCAGCTCTAAAGTTAGTGTGGCTGAAATAACAACAAGCTGTAATGGGTAGACTACTATTACTATTATTACTATCAGAGATCCTCTATTACTCAAAATTGATTATTGTGAGCGTTAAGCCATGTTATAATGCTGATCCAAAACATACCTGGAGTTCTGTTTTGTTTCATTCACACATGTTTCAATAATCCTTTAGTATCAGTCTGTCTACTTCTCCAAAGCTCAAAATACTCTGTTCCATCTTGTGATGTAGTGATGCAGTGGTTTTCAAGTTAACAGGTACCTTTTACATTTAGTTTAGCAGAGGTTGGATTAGGCTGAAATAATCCAAATGATTCTCGTGAAGGTGTGGGGTGGAGTGGAGCACTTCCTGTATTACCGCATGACATCACAAGATGGAACAGTATGGTTTTTGTTTGAGAGAAGAACAAAAAGAACTACATATGCAGATTTTGTGTGTTAAACATGTGTGAATGAAAGAAAACACAACTCCAGGTATGTTTGTGATGAGGAAACAGCATTATAACAGAGATCAGAAAGTAGTGTAATATGGTCCCTTTAAAAATGTGATTAAATGGACTTGAGTTTTCTGCGCACAGCTCATGGATTTTAGAGAGATTTAGATTTTCCAGTTGCTGTCGTGGTTCTATATTTTGTATAGCCCTCAGAATAGTCCATAAAGATGTAATAATTGTTAGTATATTACTATGGTAACAATAATAATTGACATAATTTGAAATCCATGAATACATTTATTATCTTAAACCAGAGATCAGTTTGTTCCAAGGCTTACTTCCTTATAATAACAAGGACTCTCAACATCACTATTTAACTATCTACTTCATATTGGCAACCCATGTCTCTATTTTCCCACCATCTCCTCGCTGATTTGTCTGCTCATATCTAATGTAGTTGTCGTATCTCCATACCCGTTGAAGTTCCTGCGATTACTTTGGTCGTCATCCGAGCTGCTATCTCCTCCTGTGTGAAGTGGAGCCAGAACGCGCCGCCGGGGGACTAATGGAGCGAAGCGCGAAGAGGGCCAGATGGCTGTGGAAGCTGACAGTTTATCCAGGCATCCTACCATTACACAGGCCTACTGGAATAACAGGCAGGGACATTTGGGGAGTTCATTTAGATCTTAACAATAGAGGGCTCAAAACACATTCCCACACCACTGGAAACATATGGGAAGAGTTTTATCTGGATACATTTCAGGACCATGTGTTGGGGATGGGGAGTCTATGATGAGTGTATAGGGCCCATATTACCCAATTTTCTGATCTATGTTCTAATGCTGTTTCCTCATCACAAACATACCTGAAGTTTGGTTTTGTTTCAGTCACAAGTTCAACACACAAATCCTGACTATTAAGTTGAGTTCTTCTCTCAAATGTAACACAAAAAACTCCATCTTTCCATCTTGTGATTTTATATGATAATACAGAAAGTGCTCCACTGTGTTTTTAAACTCTGTACACCTTTACTAGAATCACCTGGATGATTGCCTGCATCTGAACAACAGGCAAAATGTAGCTGAAAACTACTACTACGTGACATCATGAGGTGGAATCGAACATTCTGAGCATTCTGAGCTAATAAACCAGGATTACTCAAACATGTGAATAAAACAAAAGACAACTGCAGGTATGTTTTTGATAAAATAACAGCATTATAACACGTCTAAAAGGTCAGAAGGGTCAATTTTGCGTAATATAGGAACTTTAAACTGTAAAATGTTTGACTCAATAGTATGAGTAAAAGTAAGTTGACTGCAACTACTCTGATAAATACAGTTTTATAATTAAATAGTACTACTCACCTTTGCATCATTCAACAAGGACAATATTTCCTATTCAATGACCAAAGGAAGCAATATCCAGGTCTGTACAGATAGACGAAAGGGCTGGCTAGCTGGGCTGATTCAGATGGGGGAATACGCTAGAGAAACATATGATCACGTACTGTATATAAACTATAAAATATGTTACAGGCTTTAATGGTCCAAAACATAAACTGCTGCAGAGAGCTTTCAGATTCCTCCTCTGCTCCACTGGCAGTTGATGAAAGACAACAGCCTCGCATAGAACAAAACAATATCAGACAATGAAGAACATGTGTGCAATGCAAAATCAATCAGCTCTAAACAAAACAGGAGGAAAATAGTTAGGTGTGAAACTTATTACGTAACATAAACTGTGCTGATCAATGATTTATTCACTCTCTCAATTGCTAGTACATACACACACCTTGGCACTGATTTCTGATTTATGCTATAGTGTTATTTATTCAAATTAAAATACATAATTTTCACACACTTTGATAACGTATTGCATTGTTTCCATGTATACAATATTGTGTATAGTGCCTGCTGACCAGAGAAAAGTGCTTATTTCATTCATGCACAGTTACATCTACTTTCTAAGCACAAGTTGAGCCAAAACACAAAGCGATTTTCATGGAAGAACAGTGAAAGTGATCCCTCTATCTGCACCGGGGGCGGCTCAGATCCTGGTATATGGCACCCAGAACAGGACGAACCAGAGATATCACGACAGATTTACAGTCCCCCAGCGCCTCTGATTTACGAGCATTGTTTAATCTCCAGATTCCAGCCACATGAAGGCCTTGTATTTTGGGTCTTAATTTATGGAGGAGCGAGAATGCAGGCGTGATGTTTTCTCTCTGTGTCCACGATGAGCCAGCAGCGTCCCTGTGAGGAGCCCATGGATCAACAGATAACTGGATAACAATGATGGAACAAACAGATGCTACAAGGTTATCTGTGCAGGGCTCTCTACTGGTTTGAGGGTAAACAGCTTCAAAGATAACATTTTTTGCATAGTTCCACTGTGAATAGGGTTAGGTCTAAAAAAAGAATGCTATTAAGAACAAATTGGCAAGATTACGGTATGTGTAAGAGAATTTGTGTACACCCAACCCAGTCCTTTCTATAGTTTTAAAGCATTTTTGCATTTCAAAATGGCAAAACATCCACCACTACAGTTATCTTCCTTTTAGAATCACTTATAAATTAATTTCTTTTGTGGAGAGTCTGTCTCAGGACTAGGTTATTGATTAAATGTTCCAGCATGGTATAAACTCTATTGTTAATTTATTTAATTAAAGGTATTTTTATTGCCAAATACTTGTTTGGTGGCATCAGCTGCTTGTTTGCATTGAGATTGTTAAGTTTTTGTGTAAATTTTTGTAACACTGAAGTTGAAACAATGTCACAGAGTGAGGTTAATTATAAAATTGTGGCTGAGTTAAAATATTAAAATTATGGGGGAAAAAGAGAAGTGAGAGCTAATATGGTGTAACCAATAACCAATAAATGTTAAAAAGGTAAAATACAATTATTAGCCACTGTATCCTTACTAGTGTTTTGGTACGCAGCCCGTGTCTCCACACTGATTGCCTACTTGTCCCCATGCCACCTATTACTTCGTTCTGGTCCCATCATACCCACAGCCTTCATCTCGTCTCTCCTCTTTCCCATGCACACCCACTCTGCAGCATTTTCCCCTTTGTCCACTCTCTCTCTGGCCCCTTCTGCTCTCCTTCTCTTTCTCCTTTGTCTTCTGATTTAAAAATCACTGTTGAAAACAAATCACCATCCTGTGTACAGGATAACAACAATGTCGTGAAACTTACAGTTTATTTATTGTAATGTCAGAATTGACCTAAACAATGAAATTGTGGCAATAAATGACCTCCTTCAGAAGAAAAATGTTTACTTACGTAATCTGCGTTTAATTTCTGTTTGGAAGCCTTGACTTGTCTTGTAAAGTAAACTTGTACTTAGTGAGGAATGTGCTGGGTGTCGTCACTTTCAAACCCTGACTCCAGTGAGGCTCGTCCACTGTCACATCAGTAATTATCCATCATAACATGGCTCCCGTTAGTGCTTCCCACTCGCCGGCATGGTGGCGTGGGTCATTACCAGATCTGGCAGCTCCTATGGGTGCCTTTGGGAACCCTCGGGCGTCTGGGCTTCTCTCCCACTCCCTGTGCCGGCTTCCTGTGTTGTGGTCGCGATGGTCGTGGCAAGAAGCGGAGCGTGGGCAAATGTTGTGCTGTTTATTTCCATTCTGTCATGTGTGTGAATCTGATTACAGGTCGCTAAGTCAATATTTAGCTTCTGCGGACTTCAGCGTCATCAGCTAGTTTATTTTTTCTGGGCCCATTCAACATCTGCTGCCAATGTCATGCGTGGTATGGCCCTCGACGTGTGCCGCTTACTAAAGGAAAGCAAACAGTGAGTTAGCAAATCCACGGTCTAATGAGCAAAGTGTAAGTGTGGGAAAAAACATGATCTGTAGTTAGAGACATTTGGGTTGTATAATATGTAGCTGTAATGTGAGTGCAATGATGAGGCAGACAAATTTGGGCTAAGGAACAAACTTTCTGTAACAAACACAATAACACAAAAGTATGGTTCCTATATGGGTACGCCTACATGTCATATCCATTACCAGTGGCTACCCAACAAAGATGCATTGTGTAACTTTTCTACTTTTTCCACAACCTGTTTGGCTGATGAGGATTTTATATGTTATTATAATCAATTTGCTTTTATATATATATATATTTTTTTTTTTTCTGTGAGTACAATCCACAGATCTGACCTGTATCTTGGTAGCATCACTGCCTTCATGGCGATCAATATTTTTAATGCCATACTGTGGAACATTCTAGACAAAACAATAACATCTTCTTGGATACAAACAGGTGCTTAACCCCAAGCAAAAAAGTGGCAAGTCTGCAGGATTAGTTCTTCGTCTTAGGTCTTGATTTGATCCGGCCGTAGGTACTTTCTGGTTTAGACTTGGTTGAGTCCATGTTTAGATTTGGTTGTGGTGTTGTTTAGTACTGGTTAATTCTAGTTTTGTCCTAAGGTGCTATTTTAAACCCAGTTCAGTGTATTTACTCTGTTTTTTCTACTGTATCTTCCATTTCTTTGACAAGATCTAGCTATCTTCATTTAAATAGTCCTTGGAAAGCCCAATACTTCCTATGTCTGTACCTTTTGTGTTAAAAGTTCAAGAACGACTCTATAACAGTGTTGACAAAACACATAATAAAGTTAGGTTTGTAATTGTAGGCTATCTGATGCATGTTGCTTGCTCAATGGCCTCCTCGGAGAATCTTCCATGGGGTCTTCTACTTTATTACAATCCAAAAGGAAGACTGTTCTAAAGCCTTTTTTCATCTATCCCTCCAGCAAGCAGGATTTGATATTTATTAAAACAAGAGCGGTGCATTTCTCCTCCTCATCGTGACTTCATTGCTGTGGGTTATTGCAGTACGGACCACACACAGTCTCTGGGTTTGGAACACCTCCTCAGCGCATATGCCTGACCCACTATTTCAAATTTGAGCTTTCACAGAATTGCATATACAGTATTTTCCGTGCCAAAGATGTACAAGTCCCAACTCAATAGAAACTTGGAGAGAGAATATGTTAAAATCTAATTATGCAACGATTCAAGTTCGGATTTCAGCTCTGGAACTACTCTTATTGTAAATGTAAATTATTTAGATGAGATAGTCACAGTTTAAGTTAGTCTGCAAGGGGCTTTTATGGATATTTTGAGCATGACTGTTTACAATATTACACATACAGTCTTGAGAAGAAAAAACAACATTCCCCACCAAATGCTAGCTGTTCCCCCTTTGGCCCCCACCTCTTAAGAAATTCACTTTTCGTCTGCGCTACATCTGGAAATCATTGCGAGGAAGGGGCTGGGGGAAATGAACTCTGACAAGAGACTGTGGCTTGGGGCCAGCCTTGTGCGTTATAGGTTGCCTCAGATGATTGAGATAGCTGCGCAGACAGAGAGGGCTACTCTGTCTCACATAGGCCTCTACCTGTCCCGCCCTCCAAACTAAATACTGCCCTGCTATGATAAGGGCCCAAACATAAGTTCCTCTGATGTGGAAAGAAAACACAATGTTCTACTTGTGTGTGCCAGCATATGGTTACTTTAAATAATATTTCTAAAAAAAAGTTACACATTTCATATTGCAGATATTGTGGTATGTCCAAACCTTTATGAAACCTTCTGAATGAGCAAAGCAACCATTACAAATTAAAGCTAGTAACCACGGACACAGTTTTTAACACATAATGCCTATGAATTATATAGCTGCCAAGCCACTCATAAATTCTTTTCTTTCAATGTTGAGACACTCATCACAGCAGCAGAACAGCATCCTCCTCAGCCTCTTCTTCACCCAGTGTAGAGCCTATTTTTTATTGGTTGTATTGGCATATTTCATTCTCTCCCATAGTTAATAGTTTTATCCTTTCAGTAGACTTCCTTTTAAATATCTGAAAAAGGAATAGTCCTGTTAATATCCACTTAATACACTGACAGGCCTATATTAAGGTATTTTCTATGGTATTTTTCAGTTATAATGTTGTTTCCTCATCACAAGCATACATGGAGTTGTGTTTTATTTCATTCACTCATGTTTAACACAACAAGGTTTGTGTGTTATATATTTAGTTTGAATTCATCTCTCAAACAGAAACTACTTTGTGCCACCTTGTGATGTCATGTGGCATTACAGAAAGTGCATCACTGTATTTTTAAACTCCATACACCTTCTCTAGATCCATTTGGATTAGTTAGTTACTCAAACATGTGTGAATGAAACAAAACACAGTATGTTTTTGAGGTAACAAAATTCTACAACATGGCTTAAAGCTCACAAGCATCAATTTTGTATACTAAAGGACCTTTAAAACTATTCTGTTGTCAATATTTTCATTTCATCACCTCATTTACCCTTACAAAGCCACAAGGAGAAAGCCATGGTGTATTTTAGGCTGACTACTTTGCAGCTCCCAGAAGAAACTTATTGTTGATGTGTACACAATGGTTGGTCCATAATTAGGCTGCAGGAAAGAGCTCAAAGCCTCGTCTGTGCAGAATCAAACCATGAGCTCACTGGCACATAAGAGCAGCTTACAGTAACTCATAAAACCACTACAACCCAGAAAAAAATCACTGTTCCCTATAAAGTCTGAGATCTGAGAAGTTAGTGAGATCGGATAAAAAACTAAAATATAAAGGTATGTTTATATATTATGAGATCAGTACAATAACCTTGCATTTTATTATATTATTCATTAGCTATTTAGTTCTTTAGTTCTCTAATCTTTACTAAGAATACAATAGAAGTGTTTTCAATAAACATGCACACTTTTCTGGTGGAGGGTCCGTCAACTAGCAAGTTCAGCTTTCCACAAGAACTTGGTGTCTTGGTTGGATCATTTGCTTGTCTCCATGGAGATGTTTAAAGCCATACTGTGCAACATTCCAAGCAAAGCTCTAACATCTTCACAGAGACAAGCATGTGGCGGACCCTTAACTAGAAAAGACAAAAGCACCTTGAATACTGCTTCAATTCATTGCTATTTTTTCTCAACAGCTACACACACAAAAGGTGACATTCTACAATTTCAAATACTAGGGAGAAACTGGATTGGTTATGTGTTCATATGATATTAAGAACAAGTCATATAACTGACAAAATTACATGTCTTAATCTTGTATATTCCCTTCTCCTCTTTGTTCCACAGCTCGTATAGAAGAACAGCTCAGAAATCCTTGTTAAAAGAAATAAGCGGTGCCTGAAGCAAATAGTTGTAGTGTAATACATGGGTACAGACTGCATGGTGGCCTCTTTATGAACAACATTACATCTGTTTTTTGTTGGTCTCAGACATTAATTACACCCCTCTGGAGTTGTCTTTGCGTGCTATAATTAATAATAAGACACAATACACCATACAGTATAATTTCTTTTATGTGACATTTGTGCTTTAGTTGATTCTAGGTTTTATGGAAAAAACACACCTACATATCATTTGTTGCTTGTAGTAGTACTGCAGTTTTGTAGTAGATGTCACAGAGAAGGAAATGAGGTTGGAGATACAATGCCGCAAACATTGCAGCCGGATATTACACAGGGGGCGTTTTAATTGCAGTCTGTGTCCTTAAGCAATGCACAAACAGTGAGTGTTATTTTAAGTGTTTCAACTTATTATAATGTGATGAGAGGGACATGGTTACATATTCTTTTTACTCAATGCAGGATCCTTAATGTGATGTTGTGATATTTGCAGTCCCAGTATATCTGCATCACCTGAACATGTAAACATACACTATTTTTGATTGATCAGCCCCTAATTTTAAAGGTCTTATATTACATGTGTGTACTTTAAGCCTTGTTATAATATTAATGTTGCCTCATCAAAAACATACCTTGTTTTTTGTTTCATTCACACATGTTTGAGTAATATTTTATTATTAGTGTGTCTACATCTCCAGAGTTCAAAATGCCCTGTTCCCCCTTGTGATGTCATATAGTGGTAGTTTTCAAGTAAACAGCTACCATTTAACTTTTGTTCTGCAGAGATTGCCAATTCCAGGGTTGATTTTATCCAAATAATTCTAGTTAAGATATATGGAGTTTAAAAACACAGTGGAGCACCTATACATCACACAGAAGAAAATAGAGTTTTCTGTTTGAGAGAAGACTTCAGCCTAAATGTGTAGGTTTTGTGTGTTAAGCATGTGTGACACAAAATATCACTCCAGATATGTTTTTGATTAGATTATAACAAAGGTCAGAAAATAGTGTAATATGAGCCTTTTAAAATTAGAGAGAATAATTCAGTTGTATTCTGAGCTATATGTTCTATTTGATAGTCAACACTGATTCTTGCAGTGTCAGTGGTATAGAGAAGCTTGGGTGTTCCTTCTTAAATGACTAGAAACTGAGGATCCCATAACCTGTTACAGTTATGTGTAAAATTGCAGTGACTTCAGTGTTTTGATTTCTTTTAAGCAAATACCACAGAAAATGAACAGAACTGAAAATTGTTCTTGTTTTCGTCTCGGTCCATACTAATCAACTTACCAACCACCAAACCGCTGCTTTAATAACCTCATAACAACCCTCTCATGTGGATGTGGTTCTCACTTTTCTGCTGGAAAAGTACACGGTGCTGCAGGATCCCAAACTCAGCTAACAGAGCGTTGTGCCAGCCCCATGGTCTGGTCCTGCTCCACACCGCTGTCCACTCAAAGGCCCTTTCACACCAGCTTCAGACAGACATGTTCACATTCCCTCCAACTGTGGCGGGCTGTCTCTTACACTTCATTTATGATGTACAGGAAGAGGAATGCTTTGTCAGCACACTTCAGCACAGTGCAGGTGAGACCCTGGAGGCAAACAGGAGAACAAAACCCTCTCTCACACACATAATAACAGATTACTTCATTGTTAATTTGCTAGATTTCTGTAAAACCAAATTTGCATAATTAAGGGACTGATTGACCTTAAAACTCCACTGTGTAACTTTTCTGATGAAGGGCCTACTCGTCTCCATAGAAATTATTGTTTTGCTTTGGATGTGCCACAATATGGCATTAAAAATGTATCCAGCATTTATACAATTACAGGTGTTTTTATTGCTAAAAAAACAGAATAGAAAAGTTACGGAATGTACCTTTAAATGCCACGGGGTGAGATGATCACAGTGGATTTCCCAGTAACCTAACTCTCGAACTTTCTTGGCTTTCATCTTGCTATGCAACATTATGGGGACTTTTTCCACACTCAAAGGATATAATATTAAGTTTTATATTGTCAATCACCATGGCAACAGTCCTTGTTTCATCATTCTCAAACCCACGGAAAGGTGCCTCCAGTGGAATGGATCATCTTGGTTCACCTGTCTTCCACTGAGAAAGCAGTCATTGCATTAAAGAAATGAATTGCCATTTAAGCTCCTTTCCCCATGGACATACATTATACGTATTAGTTTCCTTCCAAGGTCACTATGTTTAAACAGTCTTCAGCTGTTTTGAAAGGCAGCGTGGCGTTTCAGCTCTCTGCAGTGTTCAGTAGCTCTGAAGGTGGAACTCTTGGGATTATCATGTAAGCCCTCAAACAAAGCTGCGCCCTGTGTAAACAAACCAGAGCGCTTTCACACTTGTTCTGTCTATTTGCTCTGCTCCTTTGGCCGTGATCCTTCAAATAAACATCTCGGTCATTGCAACCAGCCCAACAGCACATTAGCCATGAACACAAGTGGAAGTAATCAATTATAAATACTTGTGTTATAGTAATTAAGTCCATTTGTTGAGGTAATATTCAATGAAACACTTGTCCTGAAATTGTTTTCTGACTAAATTTAAATACTTTTCCCGCTGCAGGTCCAGCAGTGATCCCAGTTTCTTCTGAACCTAAAAAATATGAATCAGGCTGTTCCATATATCCTGGGTCTTAACAGCTAAGGACTAATCTTCAGATTATAGAGTGACGTTAACATCTGTCAAGGGACTACAAAATAAAATAAAAATAATACTCTTCTTAACTAATTTTGGCATACTTACAGAAATGTTAATTCATATGTACTGTCCCCAAAATAAATAAATAACAAAGAAGGAAACTGTTTGTATGTAGCTGTAGGGGAAGTCAGTGTGGTTAAGCTGCGTATGGATTTGAACCCTCCAATATTAAGAACAAGTCTGGTGAAGATGTCTTGAACTTTAAAACTACAGAGAAGCTTTATGAATGAACACTTGGGCATAATGCTTTGAACTTTGGGTTGGGAGAGAAATGTAGGATTTATGTGTGAAAGAACAAAACAAAACACAACTCCAGGTATGTTTTAGAAATACAACATTTAACGGGCCCATATTACGCTATTTTCTGATGTATGTTAGTGTCGTTTCCTCATCAAAACATTCTTGGAGTTTCATTTGCACATGTTCAGCACAAAAGCACACAAACATGTGTGAATGAAACAAAATGCAACTCCGGGTATCTTTTTGATGAGCTAACAACATTATAACATGACTTAAAGCTCATAAGAATCCATTTACTGTAAAGGAGCTTTAAAAACCTTTAAGCAAGTTTTTTTCAGTATAGCCTTCTCTTTCCATGTCGCTTACTCACTCGCTCACAAACAGTCAACAAGCACGAAATCTCAGGCCTGGTATTCAGCCAAGGCAAATTGTGGCTAGTTGCGCCATGATAACGGGCCTATTTCCTGTAGTTAAGATTTTTGTTTAGCATTAAGCCCAGTTTGGACGGACACTTTTGACCCAGGCCTCAGCCGCTGGACCAGATGTGGTTCCCTTAAGCAAATTATTAGTGGTTCCTTGCGCACACAGGTTCTCTACTAACTCTTTCCAGCTCTGATTTTGGCAGGACACATAGGAGACATTCCAATGGAGCAACATCATATTTTCCCTTCAGCATAGCCATAGCAACTAATTATTTATCACTGGAAAAAACTCTATTTCTAAAGACTGGCTAATGTGTTATGGTCACTTTTTGGATTGGAATAAATGTCTTTTGTGCTCAAAAACAGTTTGTGAAGAAAAATAGGGCAGGGTCTTTGAATGTGTGGGAACTGTGATCAGCCGCCCTCGTCTTAGTAATAGTTTGAGCTTTGTGAAAATGACTCAGCCCACATTAAGGTTTGGAAGAGTTACAGTAGTACACCACATGTCTTCAGTGTTTTTCATAAATGTGCTATGAAAAGTATGGACACAAAATAAATAAATAAATAAAACAGTGCAAAAAAGTGGACTAAGGGAATATGACATCATCTGTAGCGTTCAGCTCAAATGAAACTCATGAGACGGCAGTTATAGGGGCAAATTTGGATTTGAACCAAAATGCCAAGGGCCACTACAGCAGTGACACTGGGTGACCAGCCAGTCCCTTCTACATTCTGTTCAAATCAGAACCGGACCATAGAGTGCGAAAAACCTCCGTCCAAATTTTAGATGATTCAACAACAGCTGCTAATTTGTATCACGTGTCTCAAATGTGGAACACATCTCCTCTTGAAATTCAGAACAAAATATACCACTTCTTTTACCTGAAGTAAGTAACAGTTTGGTGCTTTCATTGTTGATTCTGTAAAAATCTGTTTCTCAGTCTTTTATGTAGATTTTTCTACTTTTTCATGTGTTACCTAGCCTGATTCATCAGTCGGTTTGACTTCATGGAAACCGTTTGACCTCGAAGGATTAGGATTCATTCACTTGAAGTTAGGTAGGTACTTTTTTAAATTTAACCAATCGCTGCTATTTGGTTGTGACGTATGTAATCCACCAAATCCTGTAGGAAGAAGGGCAATGGCATCTTTCCCCTTGATAAAATTCACCAAGCATTCTCTTTGTTCCATCTTTAAATCCTTGATCTCGGGAATCGTTGCCAACACAGAATGTATGGCCTCGTCTACATCCATCTCGACCGCTTTGTTTACTGCTGTGCTGTACCACAAAAAGGGACCCTGTCATGGCTTCACAGCTCTTCGCTGGTTGGCCATTGCACTGTCTACAACTTCAGAGGTTCTTATTAACCTTCTAGTGTATTCCGATTCCTGACCTAGTTGCTGGAGAGAAATTAAATTGAGTGGAGGCACTAGGTGGCGCCATCCTGGCTATGTGTTACCAGGATTGTTTGTTTTTGAAGTGAAAGGAGCATGCCTCATTCTGATTGGTTAACCCACATGTCAGTCACACCCTCAGAAATCAAGAAGACAGGATACGGCTCCACTCATCTTTATAATGTTTTGTCAAAGTGTGTTGCTCTGGCTGGCCAGATAAGAAGTTACAGAGACAGAGGTGACAATTCTCCAATGTAAAGGCAATTAGAGCCAGAATAGATGGAACCGGAAGTGCCTCCTTGAACATTTCCTACTTGGAATGTGGTGGCCAGTAGGTTAACTATGTTAATTTATATATACAAAATCTATGGATCATTTGGAACATTTCAATTTTGGTCACTATGATTTTTTTATTATTTGTAAATTAGGTCCATATATGTCCGATCCAAGCACTTTTATAACCCAACATAGGGAACAGCAAGAGCCTTTCGTAACCTAGACAGGAAATACCGGATATTACAGGGACCAAGGTTGTTAATCTCATTTACTCTCCATCTCCTGTGCTTGGGGGACAGTCAAATGCACAGCTAAAGAAATATTTAGAGTAGAGAGGATTCGCTCTTGGTGGCAGTGTCTGTCTGTCTGAATGGATGTAAGTGTAGGGTGCTGGGTGTCCACACTGAATATAAACAAGAACAAGAGTTGGAGCTGCTGCTTATGTCAAACACCAAAAATATAAACAAAGTAGTATCATTGTGTCATTTTAGTGTACACATGAGCAGTCTGCAGTACAATGTAAACTGTGATATAGAAGATTATGTAATTTCCTCAAATATACAGCACTTATGATAGTCTTTACAATTATATACAAGCTAATATGATGAGTTAGAGCTACTATTGCACATCATACCTCTGTGGTAAGATACAGGTATGATATCCTATCTGCTCAAACAGAACTCCTGTCTCTGCCTCTGATTTTGGGGATGACTTCCTGTGGGGACACCAAGAGGGATGTTTGGTCTTGACTTTGGAGATGACCCTAAACCAGAAACCTCAGGCCTCATTCTTCTGCCTCATGAAATATGTCCTTCACCGAACCTCTCCCCAGAGCCCCATTCATACAGATCTGCTGCCTGTCCCTGTCTTCACACACAAACTCGTCTGGGGTTAATACAATATCATCACAGTTTGTTCAGCTTGTTCCACTTACCATTGCATCATAGTGTACTTTGTGTATGGCTTTTAATAGTAATGTT